>NC_143154.1:15146414-15261726 GCF_041381405.1 Jatropha curcas | reverse complement strand
ATGAAGCCCACAAGCCAATTTCTTTACATGTTTTTAAGTGATATTGGTGTATTTGTGCTTTATAGTTGATATTTACATTAGTTGTTGAATCTGAGAATTGAAAAGCAATAAAAAAAAAAATTCTTTCCAAATGACTGCTAACCAGTGGTGTGCACAACTAATACTGCAGTGGCAGCAAACTGTCAACCTGTCCTTTGTTTCTTTACTACAAAAGCCCATAATACGTTTATACATTACAAAAGCTTAAGCTTTCTCTTCTCATTTTAGACGAAGTCTTCACTCAAAAACTTTCCCAAACTCTTCATTTCTTTTCTAATTTCCATGGATTGGTCCTTGGCACTACTTTTGAAGCATTTTTCCGTAGTTTTAGCTGTGAGGATTGGGATTTGTTGACACCATTTGAGCTCAACGGACTAAGCTACTATTGGAACATTTGGGTTCAACCCAGATTGCTGCAATGGTTTATCAACCATTTGATCCTTCGTACAACTTATTTCACTATAACAACTTTGAGATTTGTCCGTTATTTGAAGAATTCAGCATTATTTTTGGGAGAGTAGCCGTGGTTGAATAAGTTCTTGCGGTGCCCTGGCTAGATGTTGACCCTGCTACGCTAATTCTACCTGTTTTTGGTTTCTCAGCTTATGAGATTTCGTCTTACGACTTTAGAGCTGATGTCGTGCCCCTGCGATCATTTGTAGATCGTGCATTAAGTATGGACCACTCTAGCCTGTACTGGCCTTCACTTATTTGCTTCTGCATTCTTAGTCAGTACTTGCTACTCAGTGGCATTGACGGCTATTGTAGCCTTAGACTGATGCCTATAGTTGAGCAAATGGCTAGGCGACGCATGCCTTTTCCATTTATTCTAGCTGAAACATTTATATGGCTGGGAGAGCATGCTCAAGACCTTAGCTCGGTACTCAGTCTGATGAGGAGTCTGCTTCTACTGCAGGTAAATGCATTTTTCCTTTCCTTTTAATTATTATTATTATTACATTTTTTTGCTCTAACTTTTGCTTAAGCAACTTGTAACACCCGCCGCCCGATCCCGAAAGACCCGACGGTGGATGCCACATTCAGTGCCAGAGGCACCGTCCTAACCTACATATAAATCATACAATCATGTTACGAATTAGAAGTGATGTAGTATTCATACATTTAGCAAGTAATAATATTTTGTTTTGAAAATGATTCGGGAGAGTCCTACAGAAAACTGCAAGAGTTTCCCCTAAAAATAGAAGTTGCCAAACATATGAATACAAAGCACTCCCAAATCCAAACTCCAAACCCCATCAAACTCCAATAACAACACAATAGCACTTCTATCATTTCATATCCTCAATAACATTTTAATATTCAACAATTAAATACATGCATTTAAACATATCAATTTCTAATATTCTAACCATTAAATAAGTTCCAAGTTTATCTCCCAATATATACACCAAAATCATTCACAACAAGATGCTTCAGTTATACATTCAATAATACAATCTCCAAAAATGTAATATTTATACATGCCATAATTTTTCGTTACTAAAATACTAATACACTACCAAAATATCTCTTCAGCTCTGATGCTCTTTAGGTCTTTAAGCAGCAAGCACAATCTCCAACCTGCGCGTGATAAAATCAACGCGCTGAGTATAAAACTCAGTGGTGCTCATAAACACAAAAACCAATGTTGTGACGACAACATACTTAAAAATCATTTATATACATAAATCCTTAAATTTGAACATGCATTACATATGTACACCAACACATCATGCTTTAGAAACTCATTTGATCTCATAAATAAGTTATGGTAAACTAAGAGTTATTAACATAATGTGATCTCATTTATTTCACTTCCTTAAAAATATTTTACAAGGGCTCACATACACATAGGAGAAAAAGAAGCAGATAAGTTTTCATCGCTTATTCATAATGGCCTTAGGTCGCCAACCTTTGCATAACATATAGAGCGCGTCCGCCCTAACATAAGACACCCACGTGCCTAGCATATGATCATAGCTTCTTATCATAATGGCATCAAATGCCGAGCATGCTCATCATATAATAAAATCAAATCATGCATCAAATTCACACCAAGTATATTAGAGCCCAAAATTCTTGTTTTTCATTCTTACTTCATAACATTTCTCATAAAATTCATTTTCTTAAGGCTTCTTAAAATCATAATAAAAACTTAATTTCAACTTAAGTAATTCATAAAAATTCTCATATTGACTTAACATAGAAAATTTCCAGAATAAATGTAACATTGACCTTTGCTGTGTTTTTAAAACATAACTTCGGTTATGGGTCTCCAAATTAAATGAAATCAAATTCATTAGAAGACTAAGAAAAAATTCTACAAATGTTATGAAGTGATCATAGCCCAGATCAATCGGTAAGATAGCAAACAAAAACTAGGAACACAGACCAACAGACCAGACCTGATTCAGCAGAACCAATTTCAATGTTTATTGAATTCCTACTTAACCAAACACTCAAATTAAACCAATTCAGAACGAGGGAAGTCTCAAGACACAGAGCAACAACTTTTATGAAGAACATAGAGCCTAATCTTGTCATTCTAGTGGTCAAAATGGGCACTCAATTCAATGATGCATGTGGCCCGACACAACAGAGTCTATTTGTGTGTTTCAATCATAAGTTGAGATATACATCTCCAAATTGGACAAAAGAGGATGGGTTGGAAAGCGGAGAAGTAGAGCTACAACTTCTGTGAAGGACTCAGACACAAATGGAAACTAGAAAGGATTGAAAAATGGTCCTTAATCTCACTCAAAAACACGTTTTTCCCAAATTCAGCTTTCTTTAACATGAAAGGAACATGAACAACAAAGGTACAAGGTAGAAATGACCACACACAAATACTCATCAAACATCACCCAAGAGCATGTTATTGCAACCAAAATTCAACAAATCACTCATTTCATACAAAATCCCAAAACATACACATGATAGCATAAAGGCACAAAATCAAAAATTAGAGTAAGGTAAGTGTTTTTATGAACACTAACCTTAAAAATAAGCTTTAGCAAGCTTAAATTAAAGCTTTCTAAGCTCTAACTTTACCTTTACTCCATGGTAAAGGTTTCTCCAACCTTTGGCTCAAGCAGAGAATCTCCAAATTTCTTGAAATAATTCACCAAAAATCACTTCTCAAGCTTTAATCTCTAGGATTAATAACTTAAATCATGTTGGTTGGGGTGAATTTGATGTGTTTAGTAAGTAAGAATTGAAGAAAATGAAGAAGAAGGAGGAGGAGGAGGAGGAGGAGGAGACGTGTAAGGAAAAGAAGAAGAAAGAAAAATGGTTGCACAATAATTGATGGTTGACTTATAAAGCAACAAGGGTATTTTAGTCTTTTCCCCTAATTGGATGGCTAGGATTAAGTCAAAAGTAATCTCATCTAATGGCAAAAAATAATCTCCAATTAAATTCCTTCAAAATATTATTTCTCTCCAAAATTCTCAAATTTAATCCTTAAAAATAATTCCTCAAATTTCCTTACTTAATAACACCATAATTCACTATTCACTAATTATCTAAATTCTCCAAAAATATTCATTACTTATTTTGTACCCATAAAAATCATGTATGCATACTCCAAAATATTAAATAAAATATGACACATAGATAGTAATTTTTCTGGACCAAAATAATACTTATTTCCGGACCGATGGTACTATTCACAGACCGGTGGTACTATTCACAGACCGGTTAAACTATTATTTAGACACAGAAAAATTAGGGCGTTACACAATCCTTGCGGGTTTTTGACTTAACGAGCTCTTCTTATTTTTTTTCTTTTTTTGAATGCATTTACAGTTGTGGGCTTCTGAGAAGCTGCAAATGATGGATCGACCATCGGAGCATCTGATGTTCGATTTTAGACCACAAGTCTATATTTGACTTCATCGTCATTTGGTTGGAGAGACCGTTGAAGACTGGACTGTTATTTTTCAGGATCTCACCTCCAAGGGAGTCAGATGGACTTGCCCGTGGTGGTACATAAAGCGAGTCACAATTTCTTCTTACACGCTTTGTGTGCCCCTGTGTGGCTTGACCATGGCAGTGGCTTATTATCCCAACCGAGTAGGTCGTCATTAGGTTGTCCCTGATTATACGCAGTTCGAGGGTGGCCTTATTACAAAGCGATTTTTTTCTCGCTTTATTTTCACTTGACCTAGTCGCGTGACTGTACCCATTTCTGATGTGGCCGATACTTTCGTTTCAGACTTGTACTGCTCTTGGCTGTAGTCTTATTCTGGAGTTGGTGCTGACTCGGAGTCGGCTGATCTATTGACCGTTAGATTTCTGCTAAGACCTGGCATGTAGTATGCACTTGTTAAGAATGAAATGTCTTTTTGCTTAAAAATGCTTGATATTTCCTGCTATCCTATTTCATTAGAATAAATTCACATTTGCATATCATCATAAACTTTGTATAACATGCTTTAAAGTTAATAAGAACACAAAAGGTGAATTTATTAATTAGTCTTTGCCATAAACATTTCAAGCTATACATAAAATTTCTTCAGTCTATCCAAGTTGATTGGTTCGGTAAATTTATTGCCTTCCATATTTGATAGCTTCACTGTATCTTTAGAAAACATTCTCTTGATCAAAAATGGGCCTTCCCAATTAGGCTTGAACTTTCCTTTTGGGTCATGAGTGTTTGGTCGCATCTATTTCAGAACTAAATCCCCTACTCTCAATAGCTTCGGATGAACTCTCTTGTTCAAGTGCTTAGCTATCCTCCTTTTATACAGCTGATCCATGAATTGGGCATTAAGCCTCTTTCTATCCAAGAGTGCTAGTTCTTGATAATGATTTTCTGCCCATTGACATTCTGGAATCTTGGATTCCATCATTATGCGCAAGGACTACACTTCTATCTTCGTTGATAGCACAACTTCCATTCCGTAGACTAGAGAATAAGGGGTTGCCCCATTAACAGATTTGGCAGTGGTCCTGCAGCCCCACAAAGCATACTGTAACTTTTTTGCCCAATCACGGTGATTTTTTGCCATTTTCCTTAATATCTTCTTAATGTTTTTGTTTGCGGCTTCCACTTTGCGGCTTCCACTGCTCTATTAGCTTTTAGTCGATACGGTGAAGATTTATGATGTTCAATTCCATATTTCTTTAACAGTCTTCACTTCTACTTGGAACTGAACTCCATTATTTGTCACTATGTTGTGGGGGATTCCATAACTACAGATCAGGCTCTTTTTAATGAATTTGGCCATTCACTTGGCTCCAATGTTCTTGAAAGATTCTCCTTCAACCCCCTCCATCTTGAAATAATCCACTGCTACTACTAAATCATGCCCATTAGATGCAGCGGATGAGATCTTACTGATGATATCTATTCCCCAAGCTGCGAATGGTCATGGCGATATAGAATGATGTAATTCTGAAGGTGGAATGTGACTCAGGTCTCTATGAATTTGACATTCAAAGCACCTTTTCACGAAAGAAATACAATCCCTTTTCATTATCGACCAAAAGAACCCCTATCTGAGAATTTTCTTAGCCAGCGCTTTTCCGTTCATATGGATGCCGCAAACCCCTGCATGGATCTATTCCATAATCCCTTCAGCTTCTTTCCTTGGTACGCACCTTAATAATACACCATTTGACATTCTTTTGTACAATTGGTTGTCTAATGATAAGTGTCAGTTTTACAGTATTTTTAGTATAGTTTTTAATTAGAATTTTAGCAAATTTTATCACTTTGATTTATTTTTACTTCATTTCAAGTATAATTTTTGTCAAAGCTTCCTTGAATCATAATCCACTTGATCTGAAAGAAATTTGCAGGGTTTTGGCACAGAAAAGAGCATTACAAAGCAAAATACTCAGACTCAAGCACGCCCAGCCCATGCACCTTAGCACGCCCATGCTAAAACTAAGGAAAATCAAGTGGAGAGTCAGGGGCTAGCACGACTGGCTCGTGCTACATGGCACACCCATGTCCAGAAGAACTTCTGGGCGTGTTTACCTAGCACGCCCATGATGAGATCTATCTTGAAAGGACAGAGCCTAGCACGCCTTAGCCGTGCTATGGCACACGCCCGTGCCACAAAAGACTCCTCTGAGCGTGTTGCATAGCATGGCCCGTGCTTAACCATTCATAGCTCCAGACTCTAGCACGCCCTAGCCATGCTACATGGCATGCCCGTGCTTCGAAGACAGAGCTGACTTGAACTGAAAACGCAAGCCAATCTTTTTCTCATATGGGCCTGCCTCGGATATTTTCCTAAACATGCTAAACAAGATCTAAACCTATTAGGAAGAGAAAAGAGTCCTAACTAAGAAGAAATCCAAGGCCTAAACAGTCATGATCTCCTAAAGAAGATTTTGTACTTAATAAGGATTCTATTTCCTAAACGGAGTCAGATTTTCCTCCAGGAGGTCTATATAAAGAGGGGAGCTTTCATTGTTGGGAGCTCGAAATTTAGTATTTTCTACATAGTTCTCTCTTCTAAAGATTTCAAGCATCCAAGATTTGTGCTAAGATTCAAGGAAGCCATCCACATAGCTGTTCCTAGTTTTTATCTCTAAACTCTTAATCTTGTTTTTTTTCATTGTTCATTACTGATTATGAAGATTTATTCAAGTATTACTGAGTTTTATTTAATTACTATGTCTAGCTAAACTCTTATACTAGGGATTTGATGTAACTTAATTCGATTCCAATTTATAATATTAGATTTGTTTTCCTTGTTCTTGTTATAATTTATTATTGAACTTAAAGCTTCCAGGCAGAGTTTCTCCCTGGATTGATTATTTCATTAATCACTATCGGAGAAGGGTTTTTGATATGAAAAAGGTAATAAATTACTTGAGAATAATAACTTGATGCGGAAGCTATATGGTTTGACTCAAGGGGGTTTTCATAAGTTAATGACCTTAGGTTATGAATTCACAAAACAACCATAAAACTTAATGATTTAATTTATGTTTGATTGCTATTGAAGATAGTAATTAGACGAGATTAAATAGCTACAATATATCGGGAGAGCTTGTTAGTGATTTTAGGGTTGTTTCTCCTACTTGAACAATTAATAAAAATTGATTAACAGACTAATAAAATAAATTGATAGAATTAATGTGAAGTCAAATTCCCTAGTATTTAAATCCTTGATTTCTTTTCACCTAAATTTTGTTGCTTGATCCTTTCTGTTTTATTTTCAAATTTACTTTCCTTATAACAAATCTCTCTTATTGTCGTGTTAAATAATAATAGGTTAACATAATTTTGGTACTTGGTATACATCCCTGTGGATACGATACTCTTTCACTCTATATTACTTGTTGCGAATTTGTACACTTGCAAAAAATCTCTGTCAAGTTTTTGGCGCCGTTTACCAGGGATTGGCGTTATCAATATCAATACTAATGACCCTATTGTTAATTTAGACACCCTTTTGTTTTATTTAACTTTTCTTTTAAAGAATTATTTCAGGTGTTTATGCAAAGACGATCAAGAGGACTAAACCCCTAGCCTTTGATCTAGAAATTGAAAGAACTTACCGGTAAGAACAACGCTGTAAGAAGAGCACGTGAATAAAACCCGAACAAGCAGACATGGTCCAACGAGAACGAAAACAAAAACGAAAATGTAAACGGACCTCCACTTCAATATCCGTCCGCACCTTGCGAGACTTCACAACACCTAATCTTAATGGGACAACCTCGAGTATTACAAGACCCTCGGGTGGTAGCTAATAATTTTGAAATCAAACCCGCAATTATCCAAAAGCTTTCCACCTCAATCCAATATGGGGGGTTTTCCTAGGTGAAGATCCTAATGCCCATATCACAAATTCCTGGAAATTCGCGAGTACTTTCAAACAGAATGGTGTTTCCGAAGATGGCAATTAAACTAGGACTTTTTCCTTTCACTCTTAGGATAAAGCACGATCTTTGGTTACAATCATGCCCTGCTGGAAGTTTCACAACATGGGAAGAACTAGCCCAAAAATTCTTAACAAAGTTCTTTCTATCCTCAAAGACCACAAACACTGCGCACGAGATAATGACATTTGCTCACCATGATCAAGAGAGCTTGTATGAAGCTTGGGAAAGGTTTCAAGGACTTGTTGAGAAAGTGCCCATATCACAGTTTGCCTAAGTGGTACAGGTACAAACCTTCTATAATGCATTATCTCCTAACATCAAGATCACTTTAGATGCAGCTGCTGGTGAATCCTTTGAGAAGAAGGGAATTGATGAGGCATATGAATTGATAGAAGAGATGGCAAGCAACAGCCAGTATCAAACATACTGAAAGGAAGAGAATACAGGGTCTATGAAATAGATGCTATTACCAGCCCTTAATGCCAAGGTAGATAACATGGTAAGAAAACTGGACCTGTTAACTACTAATCCTGTAAAATTCTATTATGCAAGTTTGTGACAGTTGCAATGGACAACATGGGATTGGGGAATGCATGATAGACTCCTTTGAATCCACACCTTGGAGCAAGTAAACTATGTGATGAATCAAGGAAGGAAGAATTACCCATACTCCAACTCATATGATAATAGAGTGAGGAACCATCCTAATCTATCCTATGGGAATCCTAACAACACATTGAACGCACCACCAGGTTTCCTTCCTCAAGAGAAGAATCTCATGATGACCTCCTCACTGGCCCTTTCTAAATCACACATGGATTTCATGAATGAAAATCAGAGAAAACCATAAAATCCAGCAGGCGACGATAAGAAATCTGGAGATTAGCTAGGACAATTTGCAAACATGATGGCATCTCGACCTCAAGGTACGTACCTAGCAACACTGAAAAGAATCCTAAAGATTAGGTGCAGGCTATCACCTTGAGAAGCGGCAAACAGTTAGAAGAGCCACCAAAGAAAGAAAGAAAGTGGAAGGACAGCCAAAGGTCCCCATCATTGACCTAGAAGAACAAGAAAAAGTAAAACCCTATGTTCCACCTGTCCCCTTTCCACAAAGGTTAAAGAAAGCATAAGATGACAAGAGCTTCCTAAAGTTCTAGATGTATTCAAAAAGCTCCAAATCAACAGTCCTTTTGCTGAAGCTCTTGCCAAATGCCTAGCTATGCGAAATTCCTAAAAGATATTCTAAGCAAGAAACGAAAAATCGATGATCAAGGAATGATAATGTTAATTGAGGAGTGCAGTGCAATTATTCAAAACAAAATTGCCTCCAAAGTTAAGGATCCAGGAAGTTTTCTATTCCTTGAAATATTGGTAATCTTGATTTTGAAAAAGCTTTGGCAGAATTTAGGTGCTAGTATTAATCTATGTCTTACGCAGTTTTAAGATGCTAGTTAGAGAGAACTCAAACCAACAAGGATGTCTCTACAATTAGCAGATCGATCGATACAAATATCTAAGAGGAATTGTAGAAGATTTGCTTGTAAAGGTAGGTACATTCATCTTCCCTGTTGATTTGTTATTCTTGGTATTGATGAAGACAGGGAAGAATATTTAATCCTTGGGAGGCCTTTTCTTGCAATTGCAAGAGCATTAATTGATGTTTATGAAGGTAAACTAACATGAAGGGTTGGACAGGAAGAAATTGTCTTTGATGTTTCTTGTGAGCCCTCCCCGACAGGCAAAATTGTGCTGGAACGAGGCATGCTCACGTGTGTGTTTTATGAAGTCGCCACCCTAGTTTATTTTTATAAGGGAAACTAAGAAAGAACCCTAAATGACTCCAATTTTAAATTAACCTAAGTCTAGATTAATTATCCCAAAGTTTAAGGCACAATCTACGAACCCGAGGTGGATCCCAAGACTATGTCATGCTGATTAACTAACCTAAGTGTAAATGCTTTGCAAGGTAATATTGATGCAATTGGACCAGTAAAGTGCTTTGGTGATTTCAACTTGCCGCTCGGGGTTAAATCCCGAACGTGCCTGCGTACTCTCGTTTCAATGAGAGATCAAAACCGACGTAGTTCGATAAGCCTATTCAAAGGCATTTTAAAGGGGTATGCTTTATGCATGAGTGTGTGTATGCTTCGTGCATTTTTTAGGCATTTCGCCAAAGATTGATTGATTTTTTGTTTTAGGCATTTGTTGCCAACAGGTGCTTGATTGGGCAATTTATTGCCAAAAATTGATGTTTCGGCTATTTATCGCCAAAATGGTTGATTAAGGCATTTGTGCCAAAAGTTGGGCAATTTGTTGCCAAAAATTGGTTAGGCGATTTGTCGCCAAAGTGATTAAGGCATTCGTGCCAAAAGATGACATGTAATTTAGGCAATTTATTGCCAAAGAAAAGGTGATTATTTGGGCGATTTGTCGCCAAAAAGGTGGTTATTTGAATTATAGGCAATTTGTTGCCAAAACGTGATTGATTAGGCTTTTTGCAACAATTATTGATTAATTGGACTTTTAGCCGGACTGTTCGAAATAAAGGCAATTACACCGTAGTTATTAATTAACTAGGCACTTTAGCCAATATGTTTGGAGTTTTAGCATTAATACCACGATTATTAATTAACCGGGTATTTTAGCCTAAACTTATTTCTTAAGGCAGTTTGCTACTAAAATGATTATGGTGTGAATGCAGTTGTTTAATTAGAAATTAGGAGTGGAAGAGAATATGCACAAAATGCTGATATTAAATAGGCAGGGTTTTGTTATTACCTGAGTTAATCGACGGCCGCTTCTTAGCTTCAGCTTGAAAATTCCAGATTAAGCTCCTCGTTTGGGGAATATTAACTAAAATTAATTTAATTAAGTGACCAAATATCACAACAGCAGAGTAATAAAAGCCTACACTAAATGCAGAAAAGCAGTAAAAGAACCGCAAGGAGCGTAGGAGAGAAGAGAGCGTTCGTCAACACAGACTGAGTGCTTTAAAACTGTCGATTCGGGGCTGTATTTATAGGAAAAAACCAGCCTGGAGGGCGGGCGCTCCCGTCGTGGCCCGGCAGGCGCCGCCGCCTTGGACGGCGGCGGCTGCCGCCGTGGACCTGTCCACTTGCTAGTTTTTTTTCGTTCCGAAGTCTTTTTTGGGAGTTCCGTACCTCCAAAAATATTCTGGGACCAGTTCAGCGATCCTAGGAATTTTCCGGACATTTCAAGTACCATATTGGCATACTTTTGGTGAACTTTCTGAATGGCCTCCGGTCCGGCCGGACTGTTTGCAGTCCGGGAAAACAGGCTTTTTGAGCCTCAAAATTTGAGTATTCACAGTTGCCCCCCCCCCCCCACCGGCAACCATAAAAATGATTTGTGGGAGTCGGTGGTTGTCTGAAAAATAAATTTTGAAGGCGAAAGTCAGACGCGTCCAAAAGACCCGCCTTTTGGCTATTTTCCTTATAAATAGCCGAAGTTTCACTTTTACATTCATTCTAACTTTCAAACTCAAAGATTTCTCTAGGAAATCAGTCAGTTTCTTCTTCTTCTGTTTTTTTCAAAAATGAATCCCTTTTATAACCACAGCATGCACAATTGGACTAAGAGTCTCTCCAAGGTAGAAAAGATCAATTTGGGGAGGTACGGTCTATCTCCTATTGCTACCCTTAGTAGAGTAGTTATAGACTAGGATTTTTTACAGGCCTGTATCAGATTTTGGGACCCGGAGGCCCACGTTTTTCGATTCGGTGCCATGATGGAGGAAATGGGCTGCATCGGCGGTATTGTGCTAGTTAAGACTATCCGAAGTCTTAACAGAGCCTCATTGGGTTTTGACAATTGGACTGTCTCTCTGATCATTCTCCAGGTATTTTCCCTTCTCCTTTTCCTTATTGTCTCTTCTTTCTGTTGGTTCATTCCTTCGTAATAGAAAGGATCTATACTCAGGTTTGGTTAAAGGACCACCTCCAAGTGGTTGTTGCTCCTACTTTCTTGCCTTATAACCCCTCTCAGTATCGTATGCGGAGGATCTTGATCACTCATCCGTCTACTGATGCATGGACCTCATGGCTGATTGAGTTGGGTCCAAATGAGGTACTGTGGCACATTTCCTGGTATGATATCACCCGCTTTATCCAGGTTAGCTTCCGCCATACCCGAGTTTACCTGCTAGGCCTTACACATTGCACGTGGTTGTGAACCCCTACCCCAAATATTAGCATATAAATGTATATGACTAAAGGGCAGAAATGCACGTGAATGTGTGAGTCGCCACCTTGTTTAATTATTTTAGGGTAAACTAGGAAAAAACCCTAAGTTGACTCCAATTTTAATTAACCTAATTACTAGATTAATTATCCCAATGTTTAAGGCATAGTTTGCGAACCCGAGGTGGATCTCGAGACCATGTCATGTTGATGAACTAACCAATGAATGAATGCTTTACAAGGTAAATGATGTAATTGGACCAATGAAATGTTTAAGTGATTTCAACTTGCCGCTCGGGGTTAAATCCCAAACGTGCCTACGTACTTCCGTTTGAATGGAAGATGAAAGTCGACGTAGTTCGATAGGCCTCTTTAAAAGGGCTTTGAATGGGTATGCTTAATGCATAAGTGTGTGTATGCTTCGTGCATTTTGTTTAGGCATTTTGCCAAAGAATTGATTGATTTGATTAGGCGTTTGTTGCCAAAAGTGTTGATTTAAGGCTTTAGCCAAAAGGATTGATTTAGGCTATTTGTTGCCAAAAGTTGTTGTGATTTAGGTGATTTGTTTGCCAAAAGTGATTATTTGAAGGCTTTTAGCCAAAATGGGTTGATTTAGGCAATTTGTTGCCAAAAGTGTTGATTGGGCGATTGTCGCCAAAATGATTGATTTAAGGCTTTTAGCCAAAAGATTGATTAATTCAAGGCATTTTGCCAAAGCTTCGATTTAAGCGATTTGTCGCTAAAAATGGTTAATCTTATTTATAGGCAATTTGTTTGCCAATAGTGATCAATTGAATTGCAATATAGGCAATTTATTGCCAAAAGAAAAAAACGTGGTTAATTAAGGCTATTTAGCCACAATTATTGATTAATTGGACTTAAGCCGGACTGTTTGAAATAAAGGCGATTATACCTTAGTCTTTAATTGACCAGATACTTTAGCCAATATTGTCGGGTTTAGGCTTTAACACCACGATTATTAATTAATCGGGCATTTAAGCTTAATCATATTTAATTGAGGCAGTTTATTTGCCTAATTGATGATGTGAATGCATTTATGCAGCAGTTTAATTCAGAATTGGAGAAGAAGAAGAATATGCACAAAATGCTGAAATTAAATGGGCAGAGTTTCGTTATTACCTGAGTTAATCGGCGGCCGCTTCTTAGCTTCAGTTTGAAAATTCTAGATTAAGCTCCTCGTTTGGGGAATATTAATTAGAATTAATTTAATTAAGTGGCCAAATATCACAACAGCAGAGTAATAAAAGCCTACACTAAATGCAGAAAAGCAGTAAAAGAACCGCAAGGAGCGTAGGGGAGAAGAGAGCGTCCGTCAATACAGACTGAGTGCCTAAAAATGGCGAACTGAGGCTGTATTTATAGGGAAAACCCGGGCTGGAGGGCAGACGCCGCCGCCGCCGTGGACGGCGGACTTGCTAGTTTCTCGTTCCAAAGGCCTTTTCGAGAGTTCCGTACCTCCAAAAAATATTCCGGGACCAGTTCTGCAATCCTCGTAATTTTCCGGACGTTTCAAGTACCATATTGGCATACTTTCGGTGAACTTTTCCGAATGTCCTCCGGTCTGGCCGGACTGTTTGCAGTCCAGGAAAACAGGCTTTTTGTGCCTCAAAATTTGAGTATTCACAATTGCCCCCCACCGGCAACCATAAAAATGATTTATGGGCGTCGGTGGTTGTCTGAAAAATAAATTTTGAAGGCGAAAATCGGACGCGTCCAGAAGACCCGCCTATTGGCTATTTCCTTATAAATAGCTGAAGTTTCACTTCTACATTCATTCTAGAATCTCCAAATCAAAGAGCTCTCTCAAATTCTCTCAACCTCCTCATCATGACTTCTCCGGGTCACAGCAGCGACGAGGATTTTTTGGGGTCTTTGGGAATTTCCCTAGACACCGACCTTACAGCGGAAGCAAACACCCACGCTTCCGTGACTGGTATCTACGCCCAGGTAAGTTTACTTTCCTTTTTTATCATTTTTTTGCATTCTACTGTTTTATTAGTATGCATGCTAGGGTAGAAC
Source organism: Jatropha curcas (assembly GCF_041381405.1). Lineage (NCBI taxonomy): Eukaryota > Viridiplantae > Streptophyta > Magnoliopsida > Malpighiales > Euphorbiaceae > Jatropha > Jatropha curcas. Next base: position 15,247,597 of record NC_143154.1, on the reverse strand, counting down.
TAAGACATTATCCTTAGTAAGGAACCGAGGAATAACTCTTAGATTACTTTACCTTTTAGGACCCCTAAATTAAATTGGATGTGGGTGAGACCTCTGTGGTCGAAATTTCGGTCGAGATATTCGACCACAACAACCCAGTCGGAGCGATTATTAGTCCGTCCCATCTGGGCTACCTGAAGCATTTTGACGTGGTCAGAGCAGCCACAAAGAATTACTGGGTGCTTTGGCCGAGAGATGGTGGGACACCACCAATACTTTCCATTTCCCTTGGGGTGAGATGACAATGACCCCCACTGATTTTTCGGTGATCTCCGGGATTCCTTTTGGCATTCGGCCGATCGAGCTGTATAATGACTGGAGGACTGAGGTCTCTCCTGATCGGATGGTTGAGCTGATAGGTGTGAATACTCAAATTTTGAGGCTCAAAGAGCCAGTTTTTTCGGACTGCAAACAGTCCGGCCGGACCGAAGGCCATTCGGGAAGTTCATTGGAAATATGCCAATATGGTACTTGAAACGTCCGGAAAATTACGAGGATCTCGGAACTGGTCTCGGAATATTTTTTGGAGGTCCGGAACTCCCGGAAAAGCCCTCGGAATAAACCTGCCTGCCCCGGTGGCTCAGCCACCGGAGCCAGCCACCGAGCCGGCGGCCCATCCCGGCGGCTCAGCCGCCGGGAAGGCCGCCGACCCGGCGGCCCAGCCGCCGAAAGACCGGCGCTTGGCTGCGGGAAGGCCGCCGAGTCGGCGGCCCAGCCGCCGAGCCGGCGGCCCATCCCGGCGGCCCAGCCGCCGGGCAGGCCGCCGACGAACCGGCGGCCCGGCCGCCGATCCGGCGGCTCAGCCGGCGGCCCGACCGCCGAGACCCGGCGGCCCGGCCGCCGGGAGGGCCGCCGATCCGGCGGCTCAGCCGGCGGCCCGACCCGCCGAGACCCGGCGGCCCGGCCGCCGGGAGAGCCGCCGATCCGGCGGCTCAGCCGGCGGCCCGGCCGCCGAGACTTGGCGGCCCGGCCGCCGGGCGGGCCGCCGAGCCGGCGGTCCATCCGGCGACCCAGCCACCGGAAACAGTCCGTTTTGCGCCTATAAATACAGGCCTCGGGCCTCCTTTTTTACTCACTCAGTCTGTGTTGACGGACGCTCCTTCCCCTACGCTCTTTGCGATTCTTTACTGCTTTCTTGCATTTTTTAATTTTAATTTCATTTTATTGTTGTGATATTTGGTCACTTAAAATTAAATTAAAATTAATTCCCTTAACGAGGAGCTTAACCTGGAGTTAAGAAGCGGTCGACGATTAAGTCAGGTACGTAAACAAAACTCCGCCTATTTAATTTTAGCACTTCATGCATGCTTCTCTTCTACTCCTTTTAATTCTACAACTGCATAAATGCATTCATGTCATCATATAGGCAAGTAAATTGCCTCAATTAAAGTATGATTAAGCTAAATGCCCGGTTAATTAATAATCGTGGTATTAAAGCCTAAATCCGACAATATTGGCTTAAAATATCTAGTCTATTAATGGCTATGGTATGATTGCCTTTATTTCGAACATTTTTTTCGGCTTAAGTCCAGTTCATCAATAATTGTGACTAAGTAGCCTAAATTATTCACGTTCTTTTGGCATTAAATTGCCTACATTGCAGTTTGATTAATTACTTTTGGTAAACAAATTGCCAATAAGTAAGATCAGTTATTTTTTTTTAGCAATAAAACGCTTAAATCAAATTTTTGGCAAAATGCCTTAAAACTAAATCAATCTTTTTGGCTTTAAAAGCCTTAAAATCAATCATTTTGGCGACAATCGCCTAAGATCAATCATTTTGGCAATCAAATTGCCTAAATCACTCTTTTTGGCTAAAAGCCTTAAAATCAATCATTTTGGCTACAATCGCCTAAAATCAGTCATTTTGGCAATCAAATTGCCTCAATCAATCTTTTGGCTAAAAGCCATCAAAATCAACATTTTTGGCATCAAATGCCTAAAATCAAACCAATCAACCTTTTGGCAAAATGCCTAAAACAATCAATCCTTTGGCACAATGCCTAAACAAAATGCACAAAGCATACACACACTCATGCATAAAGCATCCCATTCAAAGCCCTCTAAAAGAGGCCTATCGAACTACGTTGACTTTGATCTTCCATTCAAACGGAAGTACGTAGGCACGTTCGGGATCTAACCCCGGGCGGCAAGTTGAATCACATAAACATCTTTTTCATTGGTCTAAATTATTTCATCTTCCTTGCAAAACATTCATTCTTAGGTTAGTTTCATCAGCATGACATAGTCTCGGGATCCACCTCGGGTTCAAAGACCTTGCCTTAGACATTGGGCTAATTAATCTAGTAACTAGATTAATTAAAATTGGAGTCACTTAGGGTTTTTCCTAGTTTACCCTAAAACAATTAAACAAGGTGGCGACTCATACATTCACGTGCATTTCTTCCTTATGTCACATGCATTCACATGCCTATGACATTTTGGGGAGGGGTTCACAGTTTGGCGACTCTGCTGGGGAAAGTAATGCAATCATTTTGCATAAAGTGGACTACTATTGTTGTGTAAACTAACCTGTCCTTCTTTAGGGCATTATTTTACAATACTTTGTTTTGCAGGGTACCTTAGCACAAATCGAGTATTCTTTCTTTAAGAATACGAGATGAGGAATTTAAACTCAAGTTGTACAAATTGATTAAGACATTTTAATTTGTTGATTTATTTGCACGAATTGAGAATCCTTTTCTCCATTGCATAAAAAATGAATTTCAAATGAATTTCTTCTCTCTCTGTTCAAACTTCTGAGTCTGGATAGCAAGTAGCGCTGATCGGCAGGTCTCCTTGATTATGTCGACGGACAGCCAAAGCGTCCTCCCTGTTGCCGCAAACCATCCCTAATCCTTTTGGGGATGGCCTATGGGCATGCGTACCGTTGGACCCACGCGAAACTCTTTGTTTCACATGTGGTTAGGTATATCCATGCTCAAGGCTCAAGGGTCCCTTTATAAGCCTATTCTCTATTTGTGTCATAGCCTATAGAACCTATCCTTTAGGACTGTATGCACCCAATGATGAAAATCATATCATAAACAGATTATGGTGTGTTGTTGTGCGCATTCATGGCATACCATAAACATTTGGGTAAACACAAAGAGAGCAGAAAACACCTTTTATCTTCAATCATGCACAGTTGGACAAAGAGTCAATCTACCTCATATCACTCCCATGATACACCAAACACTATACCTAATCCAACTACCCTTATCCTTACAGGTGCCCACGATCCGAGTGCCTACTCAAGTGCCAATCACACCTACAGTGCTATCACCAACTTCACCAGCTTCACCAGCTACACCGGTTACACCAATGGCATCACTGTCTGACATCCAAAACCTTATTGAACAACTGGAGGCTAGAATGGAGGCCAGAATGAATGAGGCATTGGCCGCTCAAAGGGCTGCCCTGATAGCTGAATTGGGGAATGGTAATGGTAACGGAAATGGGGCCTCGGCCGGAGGAAGTGGGCCTGCCGCTTCCAATCAGGGTCCTGCTGCTGCTGAACCCACAAACCCTGCCTTGAACTTGGATGACGTACCCTCCAAAACTGCTTCTGAGCTGGAAGCTCAGAGAATGAGAGAGAAGCTAGAGCTTTTAGAAAGGTCAATCACTGCCCTCAAGACCCATAAGGAAGTGGTGGACATGGACTCCTTGTCTTTGTTCCCTGAAGCCAGATTACCAACTAAGTTCAAAATGCCCAACATGGACAAGTTTGATGGAACCACTTGTCCTAAAACTCACCTGAAGATGTATGTGGGTGCCCTTAACCCATTCGGATTGAGCAGTGAGCTCCTTGCTCAGTTGTTCCAACAATCTCTCACTGGTGCTGCATTGAGATGGTTTGTCAGCTTAGATCGGTCTAAGATGAAGACCTGGGAGGATATCTGTAATGCATTTAATTCCCAGTATCACTACAACATGGAGGTGGATGTTACCCGAAGGGAATTAGAGACTACTAAGCAGAAAAATAATGAACCTTTTTCCTCGTTCCTTACGAGGTGGAGGGCCAAGGCCGCCCAAATGATTAACCGGCCTTCAGAACAAGAACAGGTAGACATAATAATAAAGAATCTGCAACCTGTCTACCAACAACGGTTACAAACCCAGTACTTGCCAACGTTTCAGTCGCTCATTGCTACTGCTACGAAGGTAGAAGACCTGATCCAAATGGGGCAACTGAAAGACGACGCAGGAACCTCTAAGTACAAGAAACCCAGCCAAGCTGGCAAAGTCCACGAAGTGGCAAGCATTACCCCCACTAACCCGTTACGTGTGGGGAACATGAGAAATGGCAGCCAGTCAAGAAGAACATACACTGATCTCGGGATGCCAATCCTTTTGGTTTTCCGAGAAGCTGTCAAAGCAAATTACATCAAGCCTTTGGAAGCAAGGCCCCCACCAAATCCTTTACCAAGGAATTACAAAGCAGATGAATACTGTGAATACCATCAGGGGTACGGGCATAAGACTGAAGCGTGTTGGACACTTAAGAACCGCATACAAGATCTGGTGGACAATGGCTCAATCATCCCGAGAAGTAAACCAAACGTTAGTACTAACCCCTTACCAAATCATGGGGTAAATGCTATTATAGATGACCAGGAACTGATCGATCCTTTCGAACTGTTCCTAGAGATGAATAACATATGTGTCCTGGATCTGAACGACCTAAGTGAAGAGGTCGATGCTATTACCAGAAGCGGGAGACAGTATGAGCCACTGGTTTTGGATAAAATCCACAACAAGCCCTACCAGAAGGCAGAGGAGCCAAAAGAGGACCCGGTACTCTTACAATTGAAAAAGACACAAGCTAGGGTATCAATCTGGGAACTGTTGGCAGCATCCTTTCCTCATCGCCAAGCTCTTTGCAAGGCTTTGAGCCAATTACAGACGTCAGTGGAGGTTAGCCCTGAAGTACTAGTCTCCACTCTCACCCAGTCATCCAAAGTACAAAGCATCGGGTTTTCTGATGAGGACCTGCCTAAAGAGGGAGGCAGTCATAATAATGCTCTGTATGTCACAGTCCAGACCAGAGACAAAACGGTGCCCATGGTTCTCATTGACAATGGGTCAGCTCTGAATGTCTGTCCACTAAGGGTAGCCAGCTGTTTAGGGTTGGAGGAAACAGACTTCACTCCATCAGATCAAATAGTGAAAGCATACGACAGTACCCGGAGGGAAGTATTGGGGGTCGCCACACTGAAATTAACAGTTGGGCCAACTGTGATGGAAGTTCCGTTTCAGGTAATTGATGTACCAACCAGCTTTAATCTGCTTCTAGGTAGACCATGGATACACCACACCAAGGCAATACCCTCGTCCTTGCACCAAAAGGTCAAGTTTCCCTATGAAGATAAAGTTGTCACCATCCAAGGGGATGACTACAATCAGCTGAAAAAGCCAAAGGGCCAGCCTCTCTTTGAGGTCAGTCCTGAAACTGCCAACCTACCTCTCTCAGGATTTCAGTATGACACCGTGCAATGCATAGAAGGAAAGCCTGCCAATTCTCGAATTCTCTTTGATTTCGGGACAGTACAGATAAACTGCATAGTGCCTCTGATGCTGAAGATGTCCTACCTGCCAGGAATGATTATGGCAAGGTCAGGAAAAACATACCCCGTACTGCAGGCCTGGGAATGTCCGGTAAATGAAGGAACTTATGGACTGGGTTATGAGCCTACCGAGGAAGACCGCGCTGAAAGGATAAGGCGAAGGAAGAAGGGAGGCATACAAATGCGGCCATATCATCTGACTTTGAATAGCTATTTCTGTAAACCGGGAGAAACAATTCCTTATTGTGGCTTCCCGGAGCCATTCCCCTGCCCGACTGCTAAGAAGATGCTGCCTGGGTTAGAAGTATTTGCCGATGTCTGGGGCAACGGGCCCGAAACCATCACTAAACTGGAAATCGAAGACTTCATGCAGCCTAGTCTCTTTGATGAGGTTGCAGTCATCACAGGAAATGACGGGAATCAAGATCTGCTCAGCCTGATCAAGCCGAACAGAGGGCCTCTTACTAATTGGTACATCGAGGAGGAGCGCACTGCTGATAAACCCCTTCCCGAGTCAAACCTAGCACCAGAGTCCGTTGTCAAGTCCTGTATTGAGTCTGAATCTGAGTCGGAAACCGAGTCAAGAACCAGTTCCACTTCTGAGTCGTCAGTGTCGGATCTAGAAGATCCAGATGTCAAATTTGATGTAACCTTTGAAGACGATTCCGTCATATGTAATAAAGGCCTGCAAATTCTTGATTACCCCGTGTGTTTATTTTTCCAAGCATTTCCAAGCAAAAATAATCAGATAAATGAAGTAAAAAATGAAAAAGTAAAAATAATAATCGGCAAAGAAGAAAATGAACACACATACATTGCATCTGATTGCATGAACAGGGAACAGGTCAGTGAATGTTTGAAGAAATTTGCTGATTGTTTTATGTGGAGGGCAAGTGACATCACGGGAATTGACCCAGCAATAGTGGTGCACAAAATTCCAGTATATCCAGAGGCTAAACCAGTGAAGCAAAAGCTAAGGAGGCTAAAGACGGAGTGGTCCTTAAAGATCAAGGAGGAAGTAGCTAAGCAATTGGAAAACAAGTTCATAGAACCCATTGCCTACCCGACTTGGTTAGCAAACATAGTGCCGGTTCCTAAGAAGGATGGAAAGGTGCGAATGTGTGTGGATTACCGGGACTTGAACAAAGCATGTCCGAAGGACGATTTTCCCCTGCCACATATCGATCTATTGGTGGACCGAATGGCTGGACATGAGATGGTCTCCTTGACTGATCTCGCAGTTGGATATAACCAAATAATGATGCATCCACCAGACAAAGAGAAGACGGCATTCATCACAGAATGGGGAACTTACTGTTACAGGGTTATGCCTTTTGGGCTCAAAAATGCCGGGGCAACTTACCAAAGAATGGCAACGACCATCTTCCACGATATGATTCACAAAGAGGTAGAAGTGTATGTGGATGATATGGTGGTTAAATCAAAAACAACTGAAGAACATACAACAGCACTTGAGAAGTTCTTCTTTAGACTTCGAAGGTACAACCTAAAGCTCAATCCAGCAAAGTGCCTCTTTGGAGCTACATCTGGAGTGTTTCTGGGGCATTTGGTCAGTCACAAGGGCATAGAAATTGATCCGTCGAAAGCCAAGGCCATTTTAGGAATGCCAGCACCACGGACCGAGAAGGAAGTACGAGGTTTTCTGGGTAGGCTACAATACATCAGTCGGTTCATCAATCAGTTGGCTGATACTTGTGGTCCTATTTTCAAACTACTCAGGAAAGGAGTAGCGGTCAAATGGAACGAGGATTGTCAGAAAGCTTTTGATCAAGTTAAGCAATACCTGCTATCCCCACCTGTTTTACAACCACCAAGGCTAGGAAAGCCTTTGCTATTGTACCTATCAGTGACAGAGGAAGCTATGGGTGCAATGTTAGCTCAGCAAGCAGAAGATACAAGGGTAGAAAATGCCGTGTATTACCTCAGCAAGAGGATGCTAGAATACGAATTGAAATATAATAAAATAGAGAAGCTGTGTTTGGCTCTGGTCTGGGCATGTACAAAGCTGCAGCATTACCTCTCATCTTACACTACGCATGTCATTTCTGAATCGAACCCCTTGAAATTCCTTATGGAGAGGCCGGTTCTAGACTGTAAGATGGCTAAGTGGGTGTCAGTGCTCGCAGCCTATGACCTGAAATTTGTACAAAGAAAGGCAGTGAAGGGCGGAGCTTTAGCTGATCAATTAGCGGAATTACCGATCGAAGACCGAATGCCGGAGGTGGAATTTCCCGATGAGGACTTGTTAAGCTTGGAAAGCGAAGCCTGGGAGATGTACTTCGATGGAGCTTCGAACTATCATGGAAATGGGGTTGGAGTTGTATTCAAAACTCCTTGTGGAGAATACATCCCAATTGCAGTTAAACTAGATTTCGCTTGCACCAACAACGAAGCCGAATATGAAGCTTGCATCAAGGGGTTAGAAGCGGCCCTTGAAAAGGGAATAAAATTCCTCAGGGTTTTCGGAGATTCCAACCTAATAGTCTCCCAAGCCCTAAGGAAATGGAAGATTAAAGAAGAACGTTTGGTTCCTTACCTACAACGTTTGGACGAATTGGCTCAACAGTTTGAAGAGTTATCGTTCCACCACCCTCCGCTGAGTCAAAGTGTCTGACCGCTGGAAGCCAGAATCAGCCTGAATCCAGCTCTGTAGACGGGCAGTCATTGGCCCCACTTCAGCCTACAAGATTTTTATGTTAATAAATCATTTTTATTTAACATATCTAAAATCATTAAAGCACATACCAGTTCCAAAGAGCATGTATCAAAGAAGGCTCTCAGTTCCTTCAGCGATTTCTTGCGCCGAACAGCGTGAAGACGTGATTTGTACCATCTCCAAGCCAAAGGTGCCAGCCCCAATTCAAGGTCAGGCTGAAGCAGCTCGGGGCGAGTGTAAGGAAAGTATTCGAATGCCCAAGTCTGTGTAAAAGAAGAAAGAAAAAAGAAGAGTCAGTGAAAAAAGAAAAATCCAGATGTAGGAAAAGGAGAATGTTCCTTACATTACCTCCCAGAAGTAGTAAGTTCCGCTGAGTTTGCAGTGACCTCGACTCAGAGCACACATATCATCATACGTGCGGCTCAGAATAGCACCAGCCCAGTCATACTCCTTTAAATGGGCCAGATTCTCCAAACTCTTCAAGATAGAGGGGTTAAATCTCTCTTTTCTGTTGGACCAGAAGGTCGAAGCAAATAATAGCAGCAAGGTAAATCTGGCTACCTGAGTAGCCGTCAACTCTCCCCGCCCAAATCTAGCATAGATGTCAGGGGCCTGGAGGGATAACCAGCGCCTAGAAATGCTCAACGCGGGAGAAACCGTGCCAGGCTCGACAATCCGGGGCAGGTCCAGCCCAATCAACTCCAACATTCGGTCAGAGGAGATCTCAGACCTCCAATCATCATACAGCTCAATCGGTCGAACTCCGAAAGGGATCCCGGAAATCACAGAAAAATCCGTAGGAGTCATTGTCAGCTCGCCCCAAGAAAAGTGGAAGGTGTTGGTAGTGTCCCACCACCTCTCGGCCAAAGCACCCAATAATTCCTTGTGATTGTTCCGAGCCATGTCCAGGTGTCTTAGATAACCCAGATAAGACGGGCGGATAATTGCACCCACCGGGTGGCTGTAATCAAGAATTTCGGGCGGAACTCCAGCTATTGAACTCTCGCCGACATCCAACTTAATACGGCAATCCTAAAAGGTAAAATGACCTAAGAGTTACTCCTTGGTTCCTTACTAAGGGTAATATCTTAGTGCTTTCCTAGCATGCATACTGATAAACATAATGAGCAAAAAATTACAATTTTGGCCTAAGGCCTAAAAAAATCACAATTTGGCCTAAGGCCCAACAAAAAATTCACATTTGGCCTAAGGCCCAATAAAATTCACATTTGGCCTAAGGCCCAATAAAATTCTTTGTTTGGCCTAAGGCCCAAAAAATCACATTTTGGCCTAAGGCCCAAAAAAAAATCACATCTGGCCTAAGGCCCAATGAAATTCCCCTTTGGCCTAAGGCCCAAAAAATCACAATTTGGCCTAAAGGCCCAATAAAAATTCACGTTTTGGCCCAAGGCCCAAATAAATAAATGAGAAATGAGCTTACCTGGGCAAAGATGCCGGTCACGGAGGCGTGGGTATCAGCTTCCACCGCCAGATTGGCATCATCAAGGGAGATCCCCAGAGACTCCAGAAGGTCTTCATCACTGCTATAGCCTGCCATGGTGAGAAAGTTGAGAGAATTGGAGAAGCTCTTTGTTTTTTTTGAAAGTTTGAAATGAATGAAAAATGAATTCTTAAGCTATTTATAAGGAAAAGGCCAAAAGGCGGGTCTTCTGGACGCGTCTATTTTTCGCCTCCAAAATTTGTGTTTCAGACAACCACCGACTCCCATAAATTATCTTTATGGTCACCGGTGGGGGGCAACTGTGAATACTCAAATTTTGAGGCTCAAAGAGCCAGTTTTTTCGGACTGCAAACAGTCCGGCCGGACCGAAGGCCATTCGGGAAGTTCATCGGAAATATGCCAATATGGTACTTGAAACGTCCGGAAAATTACGAGGATCTCGGAACTGGTCTCGGAATATTTTTTGGAGGTCCGGAACTCCCGGAAAAGCCCTCGGAATAAACCTGCCTGCCCCGGTGGCTCAGCCACCGGAGCCAGCCACCGAGCCGGCGGCCCATCCCGGCGGCTCAGCCGCCGGGAAGGCCGCCGACCCGGCGGCCCAGCCGCCGAAAGACCGGCGCTTGGCTGCGGGAAGGCCGCCGAGTCGGCGGCCCAGCCGCCGAGCCGGCGGCCCATCCCGGCGGCCCAGCCGCCGGGCAGGCCGCCGACGAACCGGCGGCCCGGCCGCCGGGAGGGCCGCCGATCCGGCGGCTCAGCCGGCGGCCCGACCGCCGAGACCCGGCGGCCCGGCCGCCGGGAGGGCCGCCGATCCGGCGGCTCAGCCGGCGGCCCGACCGCCGAGACCCGGCGGCCCGGCCGCCGGGAGAGCCGCCGATCCGGCGGCTCAGCCGGCGGCCCGGCCGCCGAGACTTGGCGGCCCGGCCGCCGGGCGGGCCGCCGAGCCGGCGGTCCATCCGGCGACCCAGCCACCGGAAACAGTCCGTTTTGCGCCTATAAATACAGGCCTCGGGCCTCCTTTTTTACTCACTCAGTCTGTGTTGACGGACGCTCCTTCCCCCTACGCTCTTTGCGATTCTTTACTGCTTTCTTGCATTTTTTAATTTTAATTTCATTTTATTGTTGTGATATTTGGTCACTTAAAATTAAATTAAAATTAATTCCCTTAACGAGGAGCTTAACCTGGAGTTAAGAAGCGGTCGACGATTAAATCAGGTACGTAAACAAAACTCCGCCTATTTAATTTTAGCACTTCATGCATGCTTCTCTTCTACTCCTTTTAATTCTACAACTGCATAAATGCATTCATGTCATCATATAGGCAAGTAAATTGCCTCAATTAAAGTATGATTAAGCTAAATGCCCGGTTAATTAATAATCGTGGTATTAAAGCCTAAATCCGACAATATTGGCTTAAAATATCTAGTCTATTAATGGCTATGGTATGATTGCCTTTATTTCGAACATTTTTTTCGGCTTAAGTCCAGTTCATCAATAATTGTGACTAAGTAGCCTAAATTATTCACGTTCTTTTGGCATTAAATTGCCTACATTGCAGTTTGATTAATTACTTTTGGTAAACAAATTGCCAATAAGTAAGATCAGTTATTTTTTTTTAGCAATAAAACGCTTAAATCAAATTTTTGGCAAAATGCCTTAAAACTAAATCAATCTTTTTGGCTTTAAAAGCCTTAAAATCAATCATTTTGGCGACAATCGCCTAAGATCAATCATTTTGGCAATCAAATTGCCTAAATCACTCTTTTTGGCTAAAAGCCTTAAAATCAATCATTTTGGCTACAATCGCCTAAAATCAGTCATTTTGGCAATCAAATTGCCTCAATCAATCTTTTGGCTAAAAGCCATCAAAATCAACATTTTTGGCATCAAATGCCTAAAATCAAACCAATCAACCTTTTGGCAAAATGCCTAAAACAATCAATCCTTTGGCACAATGCCTAAACAAAATGCACAAAGCATACACACACTCATGCATAAAGCATCCCATTCAAAGCCCTCTAAAAGAGGCCTATCGAACTACGTTGACTTTGATCTTCCATTCAAACGGAAGTACGTAGGCACGTTCGGGATCTAACCCCGGGCGGCAAGTTGAATCACATAAACATCTTTTTCATTGGTCTAAATTATTTCATCTTCCTTGCAAAACATTCATTCTTAGGTTAGTTTCATCAGCATGACATAGTCTCGGGATCCACCTCGGGTTCAAAGACCTTGCCTTAGACATTGGGCTAATTAATCTAGTAACTAGATTAATTAAAATTGGAGTCACTTAGGGTTTTTCCTAGTTTACCCTAAAACAATTAAACAAGGTGGCGACTCATACATTCACGTGCATTTCTTCCTTATGTCACATGCATTCACATGCCTATGACATTTTGGGGAGGGGTTCACAAAGGAAAGATCATTTTCCATTACCATTCATAGATCAAATGTTATAAAGGATTGCTGGTCATGCTTTCTATTATTTTCTCGAAAGATATTTGGGATATTTTCAGATTTATATATTCCCAAATGACCAAGAGAAAACCACATTTACTTGTCCATTTGGTACATTTGCATATAGACGCATGCCTTTTGGACTATGTAATGCACCCGCAACATTTCAACGTTGCATGACCGCAATTTTCAATGATTACATAGAAGAAATTATGGATGTATTCATGGATGATTTTTCTGTATATGGTGATTCTTTTGAGAATTGTTTGAAAAATTTGGACCTAGTGTTATCAAGATGTGAAAATGCTAATTTGGTTTTAAATTGGGAGAAATGCCACTTTATGGTCGATGAAGGTATTGTTTTAGGGCACAAAATAAGTAAGGAAGGAATTCAAACAGATAGGGCAAAGATAGAAGTCATAGAAAAATTACCACCTGCTACTATAGTTAAAGGAATTAGATCTTTTCTAAGTCAAGTAGGATTTTATAGGATGTTTATAAAGAATTTCTCTATCATTGCTAAACCCCTAACTAACTTACTTATTAAAGATGCATCCTTTGATTTTCTCAAGATTGTTTGAAAGCATTTAACACTTTGAAGAATGCATTAATAAGCGCACCTATTAGGGCAAAACCTAATTGGGGATTACCATTTGAAATAATGTGTGATGCTAGTGATGTTGATGTTGGTTGTGTTTTAGGACAAAGACATGATAAGAAATTGCACGTGATATACTATGCTAGCCATGTTCTAACTAGTACTCAAATGAATTATACAACTACTGAGAAAGAAATGTTGGTTGTGGTATATGCATGTGATAAGTTTAGATCATATTTGTTAGGAGCCAAAGTCATAATCTATACTGATCATTCTGCATTGAAATACCTAGTTGCTAAGAAAGATGCAAAACCACGTCTTATTAGATGGGTATTATTATTGCAAGAATTTGACATTGAGATTAAAGACAAGAAGGGTTTTGAGAATTTAGTTGCTGATCATTTATCATGTCTGGAAGATGAAAAAGGTCCAATAGAAGAATTTACAGTTATCAATGAAAGTGTTCCTGATGAAAATTTAATGTTAGTACAACATGTTCATACACCTTGGTATGCTGACATTGTGAATTTTCTAGCTTCTAACATAATACCTCCCGATATGACTTATGCACAACGGAAGAAATTTTATTTAGATGCTAAAAATTTCTTATGGGATGAACCATATTTGTTTAAGATATGTATGGATGGTATGATTGTGAACCCCTCCCCCAAATATCATAGCATATGAATGCATGTGACTAAGGGTAGAAATGCACGTGAATGTATGAGTCGCCACCTTGTTTAATTATTTTCGGGTAAACTAGGAAAAACCCTAAGTTGACTCCAATTTTAATTAACCTAATTACTAGATTAATTATCCCAATGTCTAAGGCCTGGTTTGCGAACCCGAGGTGGATCCCGAGACCATGTCATGTTGATGAACTAACCAAAGAATGAATGCTTTGCAAGATATGATTTGGACCAATGAAAGTGTTTATGCGATTTTGACTTGCCGCTTGGGGTTAAATCCCGAACGTGCCTACGTACTTCCGTTTGAATGGAAGATCAAAGTCGACGTAGTTCGATAGGCCTCTTTTAGAGGGCTTTGAATGAGGATGCTTTATGCATGAGTATGTGTATGCTTTGTGCATTTTGTTTAGGCATTTTGCCAAAGAATTGATTGATTTTTAGGCATTTGATGCCAAAAATGTTGATTTTAATGGCTTTTAGCCAAAAAGATTGATTTAGGCAATCGTTGCCAAAAATGATTAATTTTAGGCGATTGTCGCCAGAATGATTGATTTTAAAGCTTTTAGCCAAAAGGAGTGATTTAGGCAATTTGATTGCCAAAATGATGTTGATTGGGCGATTGTCGCCAAAATGATTGATTTAAGGCTTTTTGCCAAAATAAGTTGATTAATTTTAAGGCATTTGCCAAAAGATCGATTTAATTGTAGGCAATTTGTTGCCCAAAACGTGATCGAATAAGGCTTTTAGCCACAATTATTAATTAATTGGACTTAAGCCTGATTTGTTTGAAATAAAGGCGCTTACACCATAGCTATTAATTAACTAGGTGTTTTAAGCCAATATTGTCGGATTTAGGCTTTAATACCACGATTATTAATTAATCGGGCATTTAGCCTAAATTTATTTAATTGAGGCAATTTGTTTGCCTAATGATGACATGGATGCATTTATGCAGTTGTAGAATTATTAGGAGTAGAAAAGAAGCATGCATGAAGTGCTAAAATTAAATAGGCAGAGTTCAGTTCATGTACCTGATTTAATCGTCGACTGCTTCTTAACTCTAGGTTAAGCTCCTCGTTAAGGGAATTAATTTTAATTTAATTTTAAGTGACCAAGTATCACAACAATAAAATAAAACTAAAATTAAAAAATGCAAGAAAGCAGTAAAGAATCGCAAAGAGCGTAGGGAGAAGGAGCGTCCGTCAACACAGACTGAGTGTCTCAAAACGGAGCCCCAGAGCCGTTTTTTATAGGAAAAAACGTGACCCCGGGCACCCATGCCCGCCTGGGCTGGGCGGGCGTGCCCGCCTGGCCTGGGCGGGCATGTGTGGCCTGGGCGGGCGTGCCCGCCTGGCCTGGGCGGGCATGCCCACCCCCGCGGGCGGGCATGTGTGCCTTTTCCCCTCTCTTTTTTCTTTTTTCGTTTCGGAGGCTTTTCCGGGAGTTTCGGACCTCCAAAAAATATTCCGAGACCAGTTCCGTGATCCTCGTAATTTTTCGGACATTTCAAGTACCATATTGGCACACTTCCGGTGAACTTTTTGAATGACCTCCGGTCCGACCGGACTGTTTGCAGTCCGGAAAAAATGGCTCTTTGAGCCTCAAAATTTGAGTATTCACAGCTGCCCCCCACCAGCGACCATAAAAATGATTTATGGGAGTCGGTGGTTGTCTGAAACAAAAATTTTGAAGGCGAAAAACAGACGCGTCCAGAAGACCCGCCTTTTGGCTCCTTTTTTCTTCTATAAATAGCTTAAACTTTCATTTTTTCATTCATTTCCATCCTCTTACTCTAAGGCTCTCTCTCAAATTCTCCCAAATCTCTCATCATGGCTTTCTCCGATTATGGCAGCGACGAGGATCTGCTGGAGTCTCTGGAGATCTCTTTCAGTGATGTCGATCTCATGGCGGATGCTGATACTCACGCTTCTATGACCGGCGTCTTTGCCCAGGTACGCTTGCTTTGTTGGCATATTGTCCATTATTTTAGGCCAAATTGTGATTTTGGGCCTTAGGCCGAAATGTAATTTTTTGGGCCTTAGGCCAAACTGTGATTTCTGGGCCTTAGGCCAAATTGTGATTTTTTGGGCCTTAGGCCAAATTGTGATTTCTTTGGGCCTTAGGCCAAATTGTGATTTCTTTGGGCCTTAGGCCAAATTGACTTCTTTTTGTGCTTACTATTTTTATTAGTATGCATACTAGGAGGGGATTAAGATATCTTTTAGTTAGGAACCAAAGGATAACCTTAAACTGTTTTACCTTTTAGGGTGCATACATTAGGCTGGACGTAGGCGAGTCCTCCATTGCTGAGATCTCGTTTGACATACTTGATCATAATAACCCGGTCGGAGCCATCATTGGCCCTTCTCACCTGGACTTCTTAAGAAACCTCGAGCTAGGTAGGCAGAATTATAAGAGCCTACTGGGTGCGTTGGCTGAGAGATGGTGGGACACCACCAACACTTTCCACTTCTCTTGGGGTGAGATGACGATGACCCCGACCGACTTTTCATTGATTTCTGGGATTCCTTTTGGTACTCGGCCGATCGAGCTATATGACGATTGGAGGACTGCGGTCATCCCCGACCGAATGACGGAGCTGATAGGGATTGACCTTCCCCGGATTGTTAGACCTAGCTATTCTACTCCCGATCTGAGTGTTTCGAGGCACTGGTTATCCCTCCAGGCCCCTGACATTTATGCCAGACATAGACAGGGAGAGCTAACGGCTACTCAGGTAGCTAGATTCACTCTGTTGCTGTTGTTTGCGTCGTCTTTCTGGTCTAACAGAAAAGAGAAGTTTAATCCCTCTATTCTGAAGAGTTTGGAGGACTTGGCCCATCTTACTGAGTACGACTGGGCCGGTGCTATTCTTATGGCTGAAATGATTTGTCATCTACCCTTGATGGGCTTGAATTTAACGGAGAGCTTGCAGTTGACCCGTTTTTGACAACTTGATTTCCTGTAGCTTTGTCCTTGATTTCTTTCTTTTGTGAAGAGGTTCCTTTTGACCCGTTTTTTTTTCTTTTGCTTGCTTAAAAGCAGCCTCTCCATAAAGAATTTTGAGGCAACTTGATTCTGAGATGACTTGAGTAGTGTATGGATAGAATTGCGACTTCGTGCAGACCCAACCTAATTCTAAACATAACTTCTTTATTCTGTCACTTTTAAGCTCAAAATCCGGACACCTCTCTGTCGGAGCATCTTCCATTCCTGGGTTTTCGGAGAAACCATTCTGGCCCTAACCCCTTCAATCGACTTTGCCTCGGTACTATTTGAAGTCTTGCGTGCCCTTTGCTGGATCCTTTTCATGATTACCCTTCAAAACTTCCCCTTTGATGGTGCTTCTTAGGATGCCCCCAGCTTTGATTGATGCAGAGCAAATGAAAGGATGAATGCATTTTCCTTTGCCAATTTTTATTATCTTTTTTTTTTGTCATCATTTTTTTTATTTTTCAATTTTTTATTATCTTTTTCGATTTTTTTTTTTGTGCTTTCACAGGAAAAGATAGGGAGAGAGTACAAACATGATTGGAACGTAAACTGATCCCCTTTTATTGATAAGACAAAATTTGTATACAAAAGACACTTAGATTTACAAATTTGAATTGAATGGAAATGAAAATGAAAAGAAAAACGAGACCCTAAAAGATAGACTCTGGGTGGACTGTGATGGACTAGGATGGGATCGACTATAGTGATTTTGTTCTTCTCGATGCTTCAATCGATCAGACATGTTGTTGTTGGTTTTGAACAATTCCTTTGTTCTTTTGGAGGCTTGATCTCAACCTTCTCAGGCACAAACTTCATTTATTTCTAAGAAAAGTTCGAAAGGATCGAACGATTCTTGTTCAACAATTTTTTTTTTTGCATTAATCCCATGGTTAGGCAAGGGATTGGTTGATGTTCAGCTTGCTCTTGGGGATGACAGACCCATTGTCACCCAGGTCTTGTAGACGGTTTTTCAAAGTCCAGCATGATTCTGCTTCTTGTATGAGTCTTCTTTGAGTTGACCCAATTGGATTAAGTCTTCCACCTTAGTTGCAGTCGCAATGAGCAATTGGAACGTAGGCAAGTACTGTGTTTGAAGCTGTGACTGGTAGACAGGGAGTAAATTCTTGATTATTATGTCAACTTGTTCCTGTTCAGAGGGTCGGTTGATCATTTGAGCAGCTTTGGCTCTCCACCTCGAAAGGAACGAGGAGAAGGGCTCATTGTTCTTTTGTTTGGTGGTTTCTAGTTCCCTTCGAGTAACATCCACCTCCATATTATAGTGATATTGGGAATTAAATGCATTGCAGATGTCCTCCCAGGTCTTCATCTTAGACCGATCCAGGCTAACAAACCATCTTAATGCAGCACCGGTCAAAGATTGCTGAAACAATTGAGCAAGGAGCTCGCTGTTCAAGCCAAACGAGTTGAGGGCACCCACATACATTTTCAGGTGCGTTTTGGGACAAGTGGTTCCTTCAAACTTGTCCATGTTAGGCATCTTGAATTTTGTAGGTAATCTTGCTTCGGGGAACAAGGACAAGGAGTCCATGTCCACCACTTCCTTATGTGTCTTGAGGGCAGTAATAGACCTTTCCAATAATTCCAGCTTCTCTCTCATTTTCTGAGCTTCCAGCTCAGAAGTAGTTCTGGAGGGCATGTCATCCAGGTTAAGGGCAGGGTTTGTTGGTTCAGCAGCAGGACCCTGATTAGAGGTAGTAGGCCCACTTCCCCCGGCGGAAGCCCCATTTCCATTACCACCACCTAGTTCAGCTATTAGGGCAGTCCTCTGGGCAGCCAATGCCTCATTCATTCTAGCCTCCATTCTGGCTTCCAGTTGTTCGATGAGGTTTTGGATGTCAGTGAGAGATGCCATTGGTGCAGTCGGGGTTGTTGGACTTGTGGATGAGAGCTTAGTTGGTGTTTCGGGTACAGGTGGTCTTTTGAGGGATACCTGTAAAAGGACATAATCAAAATGATTAGACTTTCCTATATAAGGTGTTTTCATAGGGTATGTGAGATAATGTGAGGTAGGGTAGTGTAAGGGTAAGGTATTTGGACTTGACCCTTGTGATGTGGGTTGGTATGACCAAACAATGTAGGGTAGCGTTGGTAGGGTAGGACACCTAGGATAGGACCCAATGGGATGTGATATGTAAGGTAGAGTGCTTAGGGTTAGATACCTCGACTTTTCGAAAGGCCCTAAGTTCTCAAAGAATTTTTTTTTTGGGCCTTAGGGGCCAAAATGTGAATTTTTGGGCCTTTGAGGCCAACATGTGAGTTTTTGGGCCTTTGAGGCCAAATTGGGAATTCTCGGGCCTTTGTGGCCAAATTGGAAATTTTTGGGCCTTTGGGGCCAAATTGAGAATTTTTGGGCCTTTAAGGCCAAAATGTAATTTTCCAGGTCTCAGGGACCAAAATGTAATTTTCCAGCTTTGAAATGGAATGAATGTTTTTTTTTTTGTGAAGTATGGGATGAATGCGTGAATGCACACAACATCACAACATAATTCATTTTAATGGAATGATTCAGCATCATTAGGTGCATACAGTCCTAAAGGATAGGTTCTATAGGCTATGACACAAATAGAGAATTGGCTTATTAAGGGACCCTTGAACCTTGAGCATGGATATACCTAACCACATGTGAAACAAAGAGTTTCGCGTGGGTCCAACAGTACGCATGCCCATGGGCCATCCCCAAAAAGATTAGGGATGGTTTGCGGTAACAGTGAGGACGCTTTGGCTGTCCGTCGACATAATCGAAGAGACCTGCCGATCAGCGCTACTTGCTATCCAGACTCAGAAGTTTGAACAGAGAGAGAAGAAATTCATTTGAAATTCATTTTTTATGCAATGGAGAAAAAGATTCTCAATCATGCAAATAAATCAACAAATTTAAATGATTTAAAGTAAATTTCAATTAGGTCCAAACTTTCCTTATTAAGCATTCTTAAAGAAAGAATACTTAATCCTTGCTAGGGTACCCTGCAGAACAAAGCATAGTAAAATAATACCCTAAAGAAGGGCAGGTTAGTTTACACAACAATTGTAGTTCACTTTATGTAAAACGATTACATAAGTTCCCCAGTGAAGTCGCCAAACTGTGAACCCCTCCCTAAACATCATCGGCATATGAATGCATGTGACTAAGGGCAGAAATGCACGTGAATGTATGAGTCGCCACCTTGTTTAATTATTTTAGGGTAAACTAGGAAAAAACCCTAAGTGACTCCAATTTTAATTAACCTAAATTAACCCAAATGTTTAAGGCATGGTCTACGCACCCGATGTGGATTCCGAGACTATGTCATGCTGATGAACTAACCAAAACAATGAATGCTTTGCAGGGTAAAATGATGTAATTGGACCAATGAAAATGTTTATGTGATTTCGACTTGCCGCTCGGGGTTAAATCCCGAACGTGCCTACGTACTCTCGTTTGAATGAGAGATCAAAGTCTACGTAGTTCGATGGGCCTTCTTTGAAGGGCTTTGAATGGGTATGCTTAATGCATGAGTGTGTGTATGCTTCGTGCATTTTGTTTAGGCATTTTGCCAAAGAATTGATTGATTTGATTTGGCGTTTGTTGCCAAAATGTTGATTGGGCAATTTTATTGCCAAAAATTGACTGATTTAAGGCTTCTAGCCAAAAAGATTGATTTAGGCAATTTGATTGCCAAAATGATTGATTTTAGGCGATTGTCGCCTAAAATGATTGATTTTAAGGCTTTTAGCCAAAAAGAGTGATTTAGGCAATTTGATTGCCAAAATGATTGATTTTAGGCGATTGTCGCCAAAATGATTGATTTTAAGGCTTTTAGCCAAAAAGAGTGATTTAGGCAATTTGATTGCCAAAAAATGTTGATTGGGCGATTGTCGCCAAAAAATGTTGATTGGGATTGATTTAGGCAATTGTTGCCAAAAATTGATGTGATTTAGGCGATTGTCGCCAAAATTGATTATTTTAAGGCTTTTAGCCAAAAAGATTGATTTAGGCAATTTGATTGCCAAAATGATTGATTTTAGGCGATTGTCGCCTAAAATGATTGATTTTAAGGCTTTTAGCCAAAATAAGTTGATTAATTTTAAGGCATTTTGCCAAAAGATTGATTTAAGCGATTTGTCGCTGAAAGTAGTTAATCTAATTTATAGGCAATGTATTTGCCGAAAATCGATTAACCAAATTGTAATGTAGGCAATTTGTTGCCGGGAAAAAACGTGTTTGAATTAAAGCTTTTTTTAGCCACAATTATTGATTAATTGGACTTAAGTCAGATTTGTTCGAAATAAAGGCGATTACACCATAGCTGTTAATTAACTAGGTGTTTTAAGCCAATATTGTCGAGTTTAGGCTTTAATACCACGATTATTTATTAACCGGACATTTAGCCTAAATTTATTTAATTGAGGTAGTTTATTTGCCTAAAGATGTCATGAATGCATTTATACAGTTATAGAATTATTAGGAGTAGAAGAGAAGAATGTATGACATGCTAAAATTAAATAGGCAGAGTTTTAGTTCATGTACCTGATTTAATCGACGGCCACTTCTTAACTCCAGGTTAAGCTCCTCGTTACGGAAATATTAATTAATTTAATTTTAAATGACCAAATAGCAAAACAAGAAAATAATAAAGCTAAATAAAAATGCAGAAAAGCAGTAAAGAATCGCAAGGAGCGTAAGGGAGAAGGAGCGTCCGTCAACACAGACTGAGTGTCTAAAAACGGAGGCCCCGGGGCCAATTTTATAGGAAAAAATGAGACCCGAGGGTGGTCCTGCCCGCCCTCGAGGGCGAGCGTGCCCGCCTCAGGGGGCGGGCGTGCTGCCCCTTGAGGGCGGGCTGGACCGCCCTTGAGGGTGGGCTGGCCCGCCCTGGGGGGGCGGGCATGCCTGCCCCATGGGGGCGGGCACATCGACCCGTGTGCTATTTTTCTCGTTCCGGAGGCTTTTTCGGGAGTTTCGGACCTCCAAAAAATATTCCGAGACCAGTTCTGCGATCCTCATAATTTTCCAGACATTTCAAGTACCATATTGGCATACTTTCGGTGAACTTCCAAAATGGCCTTTGGTCCGGTCGGACTGTTTGCAGTCCGGGAAAATTGGCTCTTCGAGCCTCAAAATTTGGGTATTCACATAGCGGCTACCGCCGCCTTTGAGGGCGGCCGCCATCGCCGCGGCCGGGAAAACTGGCTTATAGAGCCTCAAAATTTGAGTATTCACATCTGTTCAAACTTCTGAGTCTGGATAGCAAGTAGCGCTGATCGGCAGGTCTCTTTGATTATGTCGACGGACAGCCAAAGCGTCCTCCCTGTTACCGCAAACCATCCCTAATCCTTTTGGGGGTGGCCCATGAGTATGCGTACTGTCGGATCCACGTGAAACTCTTTGTTTCACATGTGGTTAGGTATATCCATACTCAAGGTTCAAGGGTCCCTTAATAAGTCAATTCTCTATTTGTGTCATAGCCTATAGAACATATCCTTTAGGACTGTATGCACCCAATGATGCTGAATCATTCCATTAAAAATGAATTATGTGATGTTGTGCGCATTCACGCATTCATCCCATACTTCACAAAAAAAAAAAAAATTCCATTTCAAAGCTGAAAAATTACATTTTGGCCCCTAAGGCCCAGAAATTCACATTTTGGCTCCTAAGGCCTAGAAATTTGCAATTTGGCCCCAAAGGCCCAAAAATACCCAGTTTGGCCCCAGAGGCCCAAAAATTCGCAATTTGGCCACAGAGGCCCAAAAATTCTCATTTTGACCCCAGAGGCCCAAAAATTCTCATTTTGGGCCCCTAAGGCCCAAAAATTCTCAATTTGGCCCCCAAGGCCCAGAAGTTCACAATTTGGCCACTAAGGCCCAAAAGTTCACATTCTTGGCCACAGAGGCCCAAAAATTTCCAATTTGGCCTAAGACCCAAAAATTCACATTTTGGCCCCCAAAGCCAAAAAAAAAAAAATTCTTTGAGAACTTAGGGCCTTTTGAAAAGTCGAGGTGTCCAGCCCTAAGCACTCTACCTTACATATCACATCCCATTGGGTCCTATCCTAGGTGTCCTAGCATACCAACATTACCCTACCACACAGGGTCAAACCGTCCCATCTCACAGGGTCAAGTCATTCTCCCCTATACCAACACTACCCTACATTGTTTGGTCATACCACCCCACATCACAAAGGTCAAATCCAAATACCTTACCCATACACTACCCTACCTCACACTATCTCACATACCCTATGAAAACACCTTTATGTAGGATAGTCTAATCGTTTTGACTATGTCCTTTCACAGGTACCCCTCGAAAGACCACCTGTACCCGAAACACCAACTGAGCTCTCACCCACAAGTCCAACAACACCGACTGCACCAATGGCATCACTGTCTGACATCCAAAACCTCATTGAACAACTGGAGGCCAGAATAGAGGTTAGAATGAATGAGGCATTGGCCGCCCAAAGGACTGCCCTAATAGCTGAACTAGGTAGTGGTAATGGAAATGGGGCTTCCGCTAGGGGAAATGGTCCTGCTACCTCCAATCAGGGTCCTGCTGCTGAACCGACAAACCCTGCCCTTAACCTGGACGACATGCCCTCCAGAACTGCTTCTGAGCTGGAAGCTCAGAAAATGAGAGAGAAGCTGAAATTGTTGGAAAGGTCTATTACTGCCCTCAAGACACACAAGGAAGTGGTGGACATGGACTCCTTGTCCTTGTTCCCCGAAGCAAGATTACCTACAAAATTCAAGATGCCCAACATGGACAAGTTTGACGAAACCACTTGTCCCAAAACACACCTGAAAATGTATGTGGGTGCCCTCAACCCGTTTGGCCTGAACAGCGAGCTCCTTGCTCAGTTGTTTCAGCAATCTTTGACTGGTGCTGCATTAAGATGGTTTGTAAGCTTGGATCGTTCCAAAATGAAGAATTGGGAGGACATATGCAATGCTTTCAACACGCAGTACCATTATAATATTGAAGTGGATGTTACCCGGAGGGAGCTGGAAACCACTAAACAAAAGAACAATGAGCCCTTCTCCTCGTTCCTTTCGAGGTGGAGAGCCAAAGCTGCTCAAATGATCAACCGACCCTCTGAACAGGAACAAGTTGACATAATAATCAAGAATTTACTGCCTGTCTACTAGTTACAGCTTCAAACACAGTACTTGCCTACGTTCCAATCGCTCATTGCGACTGCAACTAAGGTGGAAGACTTAATCCAGTTGGGTCAACTCAAAGAAGACTCATACAAGAAGCAGAATCATGCTGGACTTTGAAAAACCGTCTACAAGACCTGGGTGACAATGGGTCCGTCATCCCCAAGAGCAAGCTGAACATCAACCAATCCCTTGCCTAACCATGGGATTAATGCAAAAAAAAATTGCTGAACAAGAATCGTTCAATCCTTTCGAACTTTTCTTAGAAATAAATGAAGTTTGTGCCTGAGAAGGTTGAGATCCCGTCTCCAAAAGAACAAAGGAATTGTTCAAAACCAACAACAACATGTCTGATTGATTGAAGCATCGAGAAGAACAAAGTCACTATAGTCAATCCCATCCTAGTCCATCACAGTCCACCCAGAGTCTATCTTTTAGGGTCTCGTTTTTCTTTTCATTTTCATTTCCATTCAATTCAAATTTGTAAATCTAAGTGTCTTTTGTATACAAATTTTGTCTTATCAATAAAAAGGGATCAGTTTACGTTCCAATCATGTTTATACTCTTTCCCTATCCTTTCCTGTGAAAGCACAAAAAAAAAAGAAATCGAAAATTAAAAAAAAATGATGATAAAAAAGATAATAAAAATTGGCAAAGAAAAATGCATTCATTTGCTCTGCATCAATCAAAGCTGGGGGCATCCTAAGAAACACCATCAAAGGGGAAGTTTTGAAGGGTAATCATGGAAAGGATCCAGCAAAGGGTACGCAAGACTTCAAACAGTACCGAGGCAAAGCCGATTGAAGGGGTTAGGGCCAGAATGGTTTCTCCGAAAACCTAGGAATGGAAGATGCTCCGACAGAGAGGTGTCTGAATTTTGAGCTTAAAAGCGACAGAATAAAGAAGTTATGTTTGGAATTGGGTTGGGTCTGCACGAAGTCGCAATGCTATCCATACACTACTCAAGTCATCTCAGAATCAAGTTGCCTCGAAATTCATTATGGAGAGGCTGCTTCTAAACAAGCAAAAGGAAAAACGGGACAAAAGGAACCCCTAGTTAAAAGGAAGCAAACAAGCAAAAGAAAAAATGAGTCAAAAGGAACTTCTGCACAAAAGAAAGAAATCAAGGACAGAGCTACAGGAAATCAAGTTGTCAAAAACGGGTCAACTGCAAGCTCTCCGTTAAATTCAGGCCCATCAAGGGTAGATGACAAATCATTTCAGCCATAAGGACAAAGACCAAGCGGCTGCTCACATTTTGAACAAGCAAGTTAAAAGAAGAAGTCATTTCCACAAATTGGATGACAACAAACACCTTGAAAATCAAGCGCCAGGCATGGCACAAGTACAAGTGTCCTTATAAACAAGGATCATTTCTCAAAACAAGGAAAAGGAAGAGTCTCCTCAAAATTCCTTATGGAGAGGAGAACCATTGAGGAAATAAGTTTCAAATTTAGAGGAAGATAAAGTTCAAGAAAAGGAATCAAATTAACCTCAAGAATTCAAACATGGCGAAGCCACAAACTCAAAGCATAAACTAGTCGCCAGCAGAGTCGACACTCAAAGCATAAAAGCTTCTTCAACACTCAAGCCACTCAAGTTACCACCACAATGTGGGTATTCAAAACTCTTTGTGATGAATACAAGTCATATTTCAGTCAACCAGTGGTAAAACCACTACAACAACAAAGTCAGATTCGCCTAGGGTCATCACTATCATACAAGCTCGAGTCAATAAGTTGATTCAACATCAAGTAGGGAAGGAATCCCGTAAAGACATCCAGTCGGGAATGAATCCCGTAAAGACAGCAAGCCGAGAAGAAATCCCTCGAAGAAAATCAAGGCAGCAATGAATTCTGCATCAACATCAAGTCGGGAAGTGTGAACCCCTACCCCAAATATTAGGCATATGATGAATATGACTAAGGGCAGAAATGCACGTGAATGTGTGAGTCGCCACCTTGTTTAATTATTTTAGGGTAAACTAGGAAAAAACCCTAAGTTGACTCCGATTTTAATTAACCTAATTACTAGATTAATTATCCCAATGTTAAAGCATGGTCTGCAAACCCGAGATGGATCCCGAGACTATTTCATGCTGATGAACTAACCCATGAATGAATGCTTTGCAGGGTAATTAATGTGATTTAGACCAATGAAATGTGATTTTGACTTGCCGCTCGGGGTTAAATCCCAAACGTGCCTACGTACTTCCGTTTGAATGGAAGATCAAAGTCGACGTAGTTCGATAGGCCTCTTTTAGAGGGCTTTGAATGGGTATGCTTTATGCATGAGTGTGTGTATGCTTTGTGCATTTTGTTTAGGCATTCTGCCTGAAAATTGATTGTTTTAGGCATTTGATGCCAAAATGTTGATTTTAATGGCTTGTAGCCAAAAAGTTTGATTTAGGCAATTGTTGCCAAAAATTGATTATTGGGCGATTGTCGCCAAAATGCTTGATCTTAAGGCTTTTAGCCAAAAAGATTGATTAATTTGAAGGCTTTTAGCCAAAAAAAGGTTGATTTGGGCAAATTGTTTGCCAAAAGATGATTATTTAGGCGATTGTTGCCAAGAATTTATTATCCGAAGGCTTTTAGCCAAAAAGGTTGATTAATTTAAGGCATTTTTTGCTAAAGAATTGATTTAAGCGATTTGTCGCTAAAATGGTTAATCTAATTTATAGGCAATTTGTTTGCCAAAAATTGATTAATTGAATTGCAATGTAGGCAATTGATTGCCAAGAAAAAATGTGTTTAATGAAGGCTATTTAGCCACAATTATTGATTAATTGGACTTAAGCCGGATTTGTTCGAAATAAAGGCAATTCCACCATAGTTATTGATTAACTAGGCTTTTAAGCCAATATTGTCGGGTTTAGGCTTTAATATCACGATTATTTATTAACCGGGCATTTAACCTAAATTTATTTAATTAAGGCAGTTTATCTGCCTAAAGATGTCATGAATGCATTTATGCAGTTATAGAATTATTAAGAGTAGAAGAGAAGAATGTATGATATGCTAAAATTAAATAGGCAGAGTTTTAGTTCATGTACCTGATTTAATCGGCGGCCACTTCTTAACTCCAGGTTAAGCTCCTCGTTAAGGTAATATTAATTAATTTGATTTTAAATGACCAAATAACAAAACAAGAAAAATAATAAAGCCGAATAAAAATGCAAAAAAGCAGTAAAGAATCGCAAAGAGCGTGAGGGAGAAGGAGCGTCTGTCAACACAGACTGAGTGAGTAAAAACGGAGGCCCCGGGGCCGATTTTATAGGAAAAAAGAAAACCGAGGGCGGGCATGCCCGCCATGGAAGGCGGGCGTGCTGCCTTTTGAGGGCGGGCGTGCTCGCCTCAAGGGGGCGGGCGTGCCCGCCTCAGGGAGGCGGGCGCACCTGCCCCTGGGGGGCGGGCGTGCCCGCCCTCCAGGGCGGTCATGCCCGCCCCCTTGAGGGTGGGCGTGCCCGCTCTTGAAGGTGGGCGTGCCCTCCCCTGAGGGCGGGCACATCGAACCGTGCTCTCTCTTTTTTTTTGTTCCGGAGGCTTTTTCGGGAGTTTCGGACCTCCAAAAAATATTCCGGGACCAGTTCTGCGATCCTCGTAATTTTCCAGACATTTCAAGTACCATATTGGCATACTTCCGGTGAACTTCCTGAATGGCCTTTGGTCCGGCCGGACTGTTTGCAGTCCGGGAAAACTGGCTCTTTGAGCCTCAAAATTTGAGTATTCACAGGAAGGAGTCCCGCAAAGACATCCAGTCGGGAAGGAATCCCGCAAAGACATCAAGCCGGGAAGGAATCCCGCAAAGACATCAAGCCGGAAGAAATCCCGCGAAGAAAATCAAGGCAGCAATGAATTCTGCATCAACATCAAGTCGGGAAGGAGTCCCGCAAAGACATCCAGTAGGGAAGGAATCCCGCAAAGACATCAAGCCGGGAAGGAATCCTGCAAAGACATCAAGCCGGGAAGAAATCCCGCGAAGAAATCAAGTCAGAAATGAATTCTGCATCAACATCAAGTCGGGAAGGAATCCTGCAAAGACATCAAGCCGGGAAGGAATCCCGCAAAGACATCAAGCCGGGAAGAAATCCCGCGAAGAAATCAAATCAGAAATGAATTCTGTATTAATATCAAGTCGGGAAGGAATCTCGAAGAAATCAAATCGGAAATGAATTCCACAATGAGCATTAAGGCGAAATTGAATTTTGCCCCAACAGTAAGTCGAAAATAAATTCCGCACCAAGACGGAAAGGAATTCCGCACTAACATCAAGTCGGAGATGAATTCCGCACCAGCCGAGCATGAAGTTCGCATCCCGGAAGGAACTACGAAGGACCTGATTCTCCCCATCCCCCGAAGAGTTCTTGAAGATACGTAGGCAGCCACAAAGGCGCGGTCACAAACATAAGTTTGCATCATAAATAGCATTTTCTCTTTGACAATATAAAATAAAAAAAAATAAAAAAAGAGAAGAAAAGAAAAATAAAAGCTGGAGTTGAAAACCCGAAAGGGCGGCTTCAGGCAAGAATTGAGCCCGCTAGGCTGAAAACCCAAAAGGGCGGTCTAGGCAAAAGTTAGGGCAAAGAGCCTGCTAGAGTCGAAAGCCCGAAAGGGCAGCTACTAGGCAAAAGTTAAGGCAAACAAAAAGTGCTGTCATGAATTCTTTTAGAGAGACCACTTTTGTAGCATAAACAGCAAAGTATGTCCTTAAAAAAAAAAAAAAATCCCTTTCAAAGGTCTCCTTGGGAGTATATAAATCATTTTTTCCAGGAATCACTGAGTTCCTTCGAGTCACAATTCACTACAAGAAAAATTTGAGTCTCTAAATCGAGTCTCCAATGAGTCTCTAAAATCAAGTCTCCGTCACCAGTGGTCATTCCACAACGAGTCACAAAAATCGAGTCATTCTCAAAAGTTCGTTTTGAAAGCGTCACTCTTTGAAGTCATTCCTCGGAAAAAAGAGAGAGAGGAAAATGTCAATTCAATCCCTGAGGTTTCCAAAGCAACCCTAAAAAATGTCAAACATAATCATTGAGAAGAAATTCTTTAATACCTCGTCTCCACTTGGACCATCGTTTCTTCGATCCTTTCAGACGAGCGATGTCATCCACATTGTCCGTTTCCTCGAGTCATATAAGTGGCTTTGTTCTCTTTGATTCCTCAATCGATTGGACAAGTACAACACCAATGTTGTGAAGTATTCCATGGTCAGCACCATTCTAGGGACAAGAAGTGATAAGAACCTTCACCATTCTCCCATCACAGAAGTAATCACGGAATTTTTAGTCTTTCATTAAGAAGAAATTCTATTTCGGCTAATAAGGGCATCAATTCTCTCAAGCAGGGGGCAAAATCCTCCAGGTCGGATTCAGGGGCAAGTGTTATAAAAAAAACATACACAACCCAGGGTGGAACCCAACCATCGTTAACCCCTTTTACACAAACCCAAGGTAGAACCCGGTTAATGGTTAACCTTTTTTCTTCCATAGAACCTAGGGTGAAACCCCAACCAATAACCAACCATTTTTCATCCAAAACCAAGCCATTTGATCATTTCGACTTTAGGTGGACCCTTGGTTCTCAAAGAAAAAAACAAAAATAAAACAAATCTCTTTTCAAGCCCTCATTAAGAGGCAAAACACCTTTTCAAGTCCTCTAATAGGCAAAATCTCTTTTCAAGTCCTCTAAGAGGCAAGACATCTTTTCAAGCCCTCATTAAGAGGCAAAATCTCTTTTCAAGTCCTCTAAGAGGCAAAATCTCTTTTCAAGCCCTCATTAAGAGGCAAAACATCTTTCCAAGTCCTCTAAGAGGCAAAATCTCTTTTCAAGCCCTTATTAAGAGGCAAAACTTCTTTTTAAGTCCTCAAAGAGGCAAAAACATCTTTAACTTACAAACATAAATCCATGCATTTGATCATTTCATTTCAAGAAAAAACCCACGGCGGGGTTTCCTCCTCTGCCCATCCTCAAAATTTGCTCCTTCAGACAGCCACTGGCTCTCATAAATCATTTTTATGATAGCCAGTGGGGGGCAACTGTGAATACTCAAATTTTGAGGCTAAAAAAAAAGGCTAGTTTTTCCGGCCGCGGCAGTGGTGGTCGCCCTTAAAGGCGGCGACAGCCGCCGGCGACAGCGGCTGCAGTCGCCTGTGAATACCTAATTTTTTGAGGCTCAAAAAGCCAATTTTCTCGGACTGTGAACAGTCCGGCCGGACCAAAGGCCATTCTGGAAAGTTCACCGGAAGTATGCCAATATGGTACTTAAAACGTCTTGAAAATTACGAGGATCACGGAACTGGTCCCGAAATATTTTTTGGAGGTCCGGAACTCCCGAAAAAGCCTCCGGAATGAGAAAAAAAGCACACGGGTCGATGTGCCCGCCCTCAGGGGTGGGCACGCCCGCCCCCATGGGGCAGGCATGCCTGCCCCCCAGGGCGGGCCAGCCCACCCTCAAGGGCGGTCCAGCCCGCCCTCAAAGGCAGGCACGCCCACTCTCAAGGGCAGTCCATCCCGCCCTCAAGGGCGGGCACGCTCGCCCTCAAGGGGCAGCACGCCCGCCACCAAGGGGCAGCACGCTTCTTGCTTTGTTATTTGGTCATTTAAAATCAAATTAATTAATATTCCCTTAACGAGGAGCTTAACCTGGAGTTAAGAAGCGGTCAACGATTAAATCAGGTACATGAACTAAACTCTGCCTATTTAATTTTAGCACTTCATGCATGCTTCTCTTCTACTCCTAATAATTCTACAACTGCATAAATGCATTCACGTCATTATTAGGCTAATAAACTGCCTCAATCAAATAAATTTAGGCTAAATGCCCGGTTAATTAATAATCATGGTGTTAAGCTTAAATCCGACAATATTGGCTAAAAAGCCTAGTTAATTAATAACTACGGTTTAATTGCCTTTATTTCGAACAGTCCGGCTTAAGTCCAATTAATCAATAATTGTGGCTAAAAAGCTTTAATCGATCACGTTTTGGAAACAAATTGCCTACAATTAAATCAACCACATTATGGCAACAAATTGCCCACGGTTCAATCAATTTTTGGCAAACAAATTGCCTATAAATTAGATTAACCACTTTTAAGCGACAAATCGCTTAAATCAGAAGCTTTGGCAAAATGCCTTAGAATTAATCAATCTTTTGGCTAAAAGCCTTTAAACAATCATTTTGGCGACAGTCGCCTAAATCACATCAACTTTTGGCAAAAATTGCCTAAATCCATTCATTTTGGCTAAAAGCCTTAAATCAATCATTTTGGCGACGAACGCCCGAATAATCACTTTTGGCAAACAAATTACCTAAATCTTTTGGCTAAACGCCTTCCAATATCAACTTTTAGCACAAATGCCTTAATCACTTTGGCGACAAATCGCCTAACCAATTTTTGGCAATAAATTGCCTAAATCACATCAATTTTAGGCAACAATTGCCTAAATCAATCTTTTTGGCTAAAAGCCATTAAAATCAACATTTTTGGCATCAAATGCCTAAAACAATCAATCCTTGGCATAATGCCTAAACAAAATGCACAAAGCATACACACACTCATGCATAAAGCATCCCCATTCAAAGCCCTCTAAAAGAGGCCTACCGAACTACGTTGACTTTGATCTTCCACTCAAACAGAAGTACGTAGGCACGTTAGGGATTTAACCCCGAACGGCAAGTCAAAATCACATAAACGATTCATTTGGTCCAATTACATCAATCACCTTGCAAAGCATGCATTCTTTGGTTAGTTTATTAACATGACATGGTCTCGGGATCCACCTCGGGTTCGCAAATTATACCTTAAACATTGGGTTAATTAATCTAGTATTTAGGTTAATTAAAATTGGAGTCACTTAGGTTTTTTCCTAGTTTACCCTAAAATAATTAAACAAGGTGGCGACTCATACATTCACGTGCATTTCTGCCCTTAGTCACATGCATTCATATGCCTATGATATTTGGGGTAGGGGTTCACAGAAGTCACTTTTATAAAATAAAAATTGGAAACGGTCCCATTGCCGAAATAATGGGTGGCGACTAAAATGATTTATAAGACCGATCTATCGGCATCGCGTATCCAAAAGGTTTTATCACCTCTTTTTCCAAAATAATAACATCAAAAATAGAACCAGATTCCGCGTTTTCATGGGGAAAAACAGTTTGGCGACTTCACTGGGGATTTTGCACCCACTAATCCCCGGTTGTTTTTAATAAACAATGTAGTGGTTGCAATTAGGAATTGACTCTAAAAAGCCTACTTTTCTAAATAAAATTGGTTAGAAAAAGCCGATAGAAAATTATTAATCGTCCGTATGTGTTTAATTGCTTTCTTTTTCCTTTCATAGGATTTTTGCATTCATTTGCATTTCTCTCTTCTCACCTCATTCTACCCATACTACTCTTTGGTACTAGTGTTAAGTTTGACGGTGGATCTAGCCTAGACCATGCGATTTAGGTGCAACCATCCGAGAATTAACATTACTACCAACCGCAAGCCTAGTACCTCAAAGGTGCGACAAAAGGAGTAGGCCCAATAAAGCCCGAATCCTGTTTGCGGAACCCAGACTTTGTTAAGCCCAATAAGACCAAAGCCAATGCATATAGTTAAAAGCCTTAGTTACTTCCTCTAAGGTGCACCCGATTCTGTTTGCTGTTGTTATACCACATTCATTTCCGAGAGTTAATATCGTCAATCTCAAAACCCCCTGTTGGCTGTCGAGATTAAACCAATTCCTAGGAAACAGACGTCGGAATTTTATACCAACGGAATTCGTGTGTGGGAGAAATAAGGTTGGAGGGCATGCATTTCCCAACTCCCGTTCCCCTGTTTGATATAAACTGTACATATGTTGTGACATTCATCCACCATGTAACGTTTTTCTTTTTCAACCATGCATTAATAAGAGCTAATGTTTGGCATGGAAATTTGACCTTGATTTTGAGACTGGATTTCAAATTCGTTTTGAATAATACTATGCAATCACTTATTGTGAATATATACCCGAAAGAAAAGGGAGGTATAAGGGGGTTGCGATTCCTTTGTATTTTTACATTTCCCGCATTATTTGAAAATAAGTGAGAGATTAGAAAATTTGTAACAGAATAAAATGAAAATCCTGCTTGGGGCCATATGTTCCAAGGCAAAAAGTAAGGATGCAAAAAAAATACGCAATAACAAAATAATAAAATCCCGCTCGGAAATTCTTTCATTCCGAGGCAAAAGTTAGGGATTTGAGAGAAAATAGTCGATCGTAAATCCAAAAGGAACGGTCGACGACAGATAATGCCTGAAATGTTTAAACACAAAATAAGTTATTGTCATATTATTCACACCGAATTTTTGGTCCAGTCGTCGAAATCGAGATCTTATTTCCATGCTGGCTTTAGTACATTAGAAATGCATTTCTCATCCTATGTGCTTTCATTTTTGCATGCATACATGCAGGACCCTCTTTAACTCAGAAATTTTTTGCCAGAATTGATCCTTCCCGGGATACTACTTCGAGAGCTTGGCACCGACATCCTGGTCAGCGTCTACTCAGAACATCCCCAATCCCCGAGTTCATCTCCGTCAGTTCAGTAAACTATTCAAGTTCATCAGATTCAGAGCCCGACTCAGATTCAGTAGAAATGGCAGATGATATAGGAGAAGAGCCTGGATTTTCGCAAGCTCAGATAAGGACCATAGCTCAGATTGTGGCCGCTGCTCTCGCTCAAGACAGGGCCCAAAACCAAAATACTCCCCCTTCTAGCAGCCAACCTGTGGTGGAAGAGAGGCAAACTCCAGATCCTGTGTCGGATAATCAGACTTCCATGGGAAATGCTACCCCTGTCGAGAATGATATGCTCAAGCAACTTGCCGAGCTGAAGGAAAGATTTGACAAAATGGCTGTAGTAAAAGAAAAAGACCCGGTCACCAACTTTCACATAACCGAGTATGTTTTACACCCGAGTAGTTCTGCCTCATTCAAGACTTTCAAACATACCATATTTGAAGGAGATAATGATCCTCGTTCTCACCTGTCTGAATTTCTCCGAGTCTCTCAGATGAACCGGTACAACGAGGAAGATGTTTTGCAAGCATTCCCGCAAACACTGCATAAAGACTATCGGAGGTGGTATGATGGTCTAGATGAGGAGGTTCAGAAGAATTGGATCAAGCTGTAGACCGCTTTCCTTAATCACTTCAAGACTGACGAGAGTGACGAGTTCGACTTGCGCGACATGGAAAGCTTAAGACAGGGGAGGGACGAGAGCTTTTTTGACTACTACAGGAGGTGGAGAACTAAGTTGTATAGAGTTCAGACAAGGCCAAAAGACAAAGAGCTGATCAGAATCTTCAGTAAGAGCTTGTTGCCCTTCTTTAAAGAAAGGATGTTAACTCAGCCTCTCACTGATTTTGCCTTGGTTCAAAGTGCTGGTTTGAACATTGAGGAGTTATACAAGGAAGAAAAGAAGAAGAATAGAGGGTTTGGCAACTACCGGACTTCTTATGGTGATAGAGGTGTCGGAGGTAGCAATCAGAACCAGTCAGGGAACAATAATGCCATAGTGGGGGCAATTAATGAGAGAACCAGAAGAGAGTTCACAGATTTAGGCAGACCCTTGAGCACAATGCTAAGGTCATGCATCAAGAACGGAGTGTTGTCAAAGCTGCCAGTCGACCCGGCTAGACCCGTGCGAGGGAGGTATATGGACAGAAATTGTGATTATCATCAGTGCAAAGGGCATTCAACTAATGCATGTTTCAAATTGAGGCACGATATTCAAGATTTGATTCACAGTGGGAAGATTACTGTGAATACTCAAATTTTGACCTTGCTACAGTAAATTTGACTTTTCTACAGTGTCAATGCCGGACTGCAAACAGTCCGGCCGGACTAAAGGCCATTTTGGACATTTACTGGAAGTATGCCAATATGGTACTTAAAACGTCCGGAATATCGCGAGGATCGCGGAACAGGTCCCGGAATATTTTTTAGAGGTCCGGAACTCCCAAAAAGGCCCCCGGAGCGAGGCACTGTGTCCACACCGGCCACGGCGGCGCAGGCCGCCGGGCACGGCGGAAGCAGCCGCCCAGCCTGGGCGGCACCTGCCGCCCCACTTCCTGGGCAAGGCCTGCCGCCCAGCGCGGGTGAGGGCTGCCGCCCCGCGCGGGCGGGGCCTGCCGCCCAGCGCGCGCGGGCGCGGCCTGTCGCCCCGCGCGGGCGAGGCGTGCCGCCCAGCGCGCGCGGGGCCTGTCGCCCCACGCGGGCGAGGCGTGCCTCCCAGCGCCCGCAGGGCCTGTCGCCCCGCCCAGGCGGGGCCTGGCCCCCCCACCCCCCTCGGCGACACCTGCCGCCCAGACCAGGCGGGGCCTGCCGCCCCACCGACTGGGCGGCAGCTGCCGCGCTCCCAGGCGGCACCCCCCGCCCAGCGTGGGCGGGGCCTGCCGCCCCACCAACAGGGCGGCACCTGCCGTCGAGCCATGCGGCACCTGCCGCCTAGCCCCTTGGGCGGCAGCTGCCGCCCTCCCTGGCGGCACCTGCCTCCCGGGACCCGAAAATGGCCTATAAATAGACCATTTTCAGCCTATTTCTGGTGCACCTTGTCTGTTTTGATAGACGAATCCTTCTCCCTCTCACGCTCCTTGCGTTTTCTTTACCGCTTTTTGCATTTAATTTAATTTTTATTGCATTTTTATTGTGATATTTGGACATTAAAATTAAACAAATTAAAATTAATTAATATTTCCTAAGCGAGGAGCTTAATCTGGAATTAAGAAGCGGTCGTCGATTAAATCAGGTATGTAAACAAAACTCTGCCTATTTAATTTTAGCACTTCATGCATATTTCTCTTCTACTCTTAATAATTCTACAGTAAATTTGACTTTTCTACAGTGTCAATGCCGGACTGCAAACAGTCCGGCCGGACCAAGGCCATTTTGGACATTTACTGAAAGTATGCCAATATGGTACTTAAAACGTCCGGAATATCGCGAGGATCGCGGAACAGGTCCCGGAATATTTTTTGGAGGTCCGAAACTCCCAAAAAGGCCCCCGGTGCGAGGCACGATGTCCACACCGGCAACGGCGGCGCCGGCCGCCGGGCACGGCGGCGCCTGCCGCCGGCCACGGCGGAGCCGGCCGCCGGGCACGGCGGCAGCAGCCGCCCAGCCTGGGCGGCACCTGCCGCCCCACTTCCTGGGCAAGGCCTGCCGCGCGCGCGGGCGAGGCGTGCCGCCCAGCGCGCGCGGGCGAGGCCTGTCGCCCCGCGCGGGCGAGGCGTGCCGCCCAGCGCGCGCGGGGCCTGTCGCCCCGCGCAGGCAGGGCCTGGCCCCCCCACCCCCCTCGGCGACACCTGCCGCCCAGACCAGGCGGGGCCTGCCGCCCCACCGACTGGGCGGCAGCTGCCACGCTCCCAGGCAGCACCCCCCGCCCAGCGTGGGCGGGGCCTGCCGCCCCACCAACAGGGCGGCACCTGCCGCCCAGCCCCTTGGGCGGCAGCTGCCGCCCTCCCTGGCGGCACCTGCCGCCCGGGACCCGAAAATGGCCTATAAATAGACCATTTTCAGCCTATTTCTGGTGCGCCTTGTCTGTTTTGATAGACGAATCCTTCTCCCTCTCACGCTCCTTGCGTTTTCTTTACCGCTTTTTGCATTTAATTTAATTTTTATTGCATTTTTATTGTGATATTTGGACATTAAAATTAAACAAATTAAAATTAATTAATATTTCCTAAGCGAGGAGCTTAATCTGGAATTAAGAAGCGGTCGTCGATTAAATCAGGTATGTAAACAAAACCCTGCCTATTTAATTTTAGCACTTCATGCATATTTCTCTTGTACTCTTAATAATTCTACAATTGCATAAATGCATGCACGTCATTATTTTTTTTTTTGGTAAATAAACTGCCTTAATTCATTTGATTAAGCTTAAATGCCCGGTTAATCAATAATCGTGGTATTAAAGCCTTAAATCCGACAATATTGGCTAAAAGAGCCTAGTTAATTAATAGCTACGGTTCAATTGCCTTATTTCGAATAAATCTGGCTTAAGTCCAATTAATCAATAATTGTGGCTAAAAGCCTTAATCAATCACGTTTCGACAATAAATTGTGATTAAGCTCGAACGCCCGATTAATCGATAATCGTGGCATTAAAGCCTAAATCGCACATTTTGGCAAACTAATTGCCTAAAACAACACATTTCGGCCAAAGGCCCAAAATCAACCATTTTAGCGACAAATCGCTTAAAATCAATCTTTTGGCAAAATGTCTTAAAATCAACCATTTTCGGCTTAAAACCGTAAAATCAACCATTTTAGCGACAAATCGCGTAAAATCGACATTTTTGGCAAAATGCCTTAAAATGAACCAATTTTCGGCCAAAGGCTTAAAATCAACCATTTTAGCGACAAATCGCTTAAAATCAATCTTTTGGCAAAATGCCTTAAAATCAAGCATTTTCGGCTTAAAACCGTAAAATCAACCATTTTAGCGATAAATCGCGTAAAATCGACATTTTTGGCAAAATGCCTTAAAATGAACCAATTTTCGGCCAAAGGCTTAAAATCAACCATTTTAGCGACAAATCGCGTAAAATCGACATTTTTGGCAAAATGCCTTTAAAATCAACCATTTTCGGCTCAAAGCCGTAAAATCGACATTTTTGGCAAAATGCCTTAAAATGAACCAATTTTTGGCTAAATGCCTTAAAACCAACTTTTTTGGCGACGAACGCCTAATCGAATCAATCGATCTTTTGGCAAAATGCCTAAACAAAAATGCACGAAGCATACACTCAATCATGCATAAAGCATACACACAAAAATGCACAAAGCATGCACAAAATCATGCACAAAGCATACACAAAATCATGCACAAAGCATACACACAAAATGCACAAAGCATACACACAAAATGCACAAAGCATACACAAAATCATGCACAAAGCATACACACTCATGCATAAAGCATACCCATTCAAAGCCCTTCAAAGAAGGCCTATCGAACTACGTTGACTTTGATCTTCCATTCAAACGGAAGTACGTAGGCACGTTCGGGATTTCACCCCGGGTGGCAAGTCGAAATCATCAAAATCACATAAACATTTCATTTGGTCCAATTACATCATTCACCTTGCAAAGCATTCATTCATCGGTTAGTTCATCAGCATGACATAGTCTCGGGATCCATCTCGGGTTCGTAGACCATGCTTTAAACATTGGGTTAATTAATCTAATAATTAGGTTAATTAAAAATTGGAGTCACTTAGGGTTTTTTCCTAGTTTACCCTAAAATAATTAAACAAGGTGGCGACTCACACACCCACGTGCATTTCTTCTCATTCATCATATGCATCACATGCCTATGATATTTGGGGAAGGGGTTCACAGTTTGGCGACTTCACTGGGGAAAATTAATTATGTAATCTTTTTGCATAAAAGTGGACTACAATTGCTGTGTAAACTAACCTGCCCTTCTTTAGGGTATTATTTTGTTGTGCCTTGTTTTGCAGGATATCCTAGCACGAATCAAGTGTTCTTTCTTTAAGAATACTTGATAAGGAAATTTGGACTTAATCGTAAAATATGATTAAAATGTTAAAACCTGTTGATTTATTTCCACGATTGAGAATCCTTTTCTCCATTGCATAAAAGAAATGAACTTCAAATGAATTTCTTCTCTTTCTGTTCAAACTTCTGAGTCTGGATAGCAAGTAGCGCTGATCGGCAGGTCTCTTTGATTATGTCGACGGACAGCCAAAGCGTCCTCCCTGTTACCGCAAACCATCCCTAATCCTTTTGGGGGTGGCACATGGGTATGCGTACCGTTGGACCCACGCGAAACTCCTTGTTTCACATGTGGTTAGGTATATCCATACTCAAGGTTCAAGGGTCCCTTAATGAGCCGATTCTCTATTTGTGTCATAGCCTATAGAACCTATCCTTTAAGGCTATATGCACCCAATGATGCTGAATCATTCCATTAAAATGAATTATGTTTTGATATTGTGCGCATTCACGCATTCATCCCATACTTCACAAAAAAAAAAGGGGTCTAGAAAATGATTAAAAAAAAAAAAAAAGACTCTTACAAAAAAAAACATTCCATTTCAAAGCTGAAAATTCACATTTTGGTCCCTGAGACCTGAAAATTCACATTTTGGTCCCTGAGACCTGAAAATTCACATTTTGGTCCCTGAGACCTGAAAATTCACATTTTTGGTCCCTGAGACCTGAAAAATCACATTTTTGGTCCCTGAGACCTGAAAAATCACATTTTTGGTCCCTGAGACCTGAAAAATTACATTTTAGTCCAAAAATTCACATTTTGGCCCCTAAGGCCCAAAAAAAAATTTTTTTGAGAACTTAGGGCCTTTCGAAAAGTCGAGGTGTCCAATCCTAAGCACTCTACCTTACATATCACATCCCATTGGGTCTTATCCTAGGTGTCCTAGCCTACCAACACTACCCTACATTGTTTGGTCATACCAACCCACATCACAAGGGTCAAGTCCAAATACCTTACCCTTACACTACCCTACCTCACACTATCTCACATCCCCTATGAAAACACCTTATATAGGATAGTCTAATCATTTTGACTATGTCCATTCACAGGTACCCCTCCAAAGACCACCTGCACCCGAAACGCCAACTGAGCTCTCACCCACAAGACCAATTTCACCAACCGCACCAATGGCATCACTCACCGACATCCAAAACCTCATTGAACAACTGGAAGCCAGAATGGAGGCTAGAATGAATGAGGCATTGGCTGCCCAAAGAATTGCCCTATTAGCTGAACTAGGCGGTAGTAATGGAAATGGGGCTCCAGTTGGGGGAAATGGTAATGCTGCCTCCAATCAAGGACCTGGTGCTACATCTGCATCCTCAAACCCTATCCCTAACTTGGAAGAAATGCCCTCCAAAACTGCTTCTGAGTTGGAAGCTCAGAAAATGAGAGAAAAACTGGAATTGTTAGAAAGATCTGTTACTGCCCTTAAAACACACAAAGAAGTGGTGGACATGGACTCCTTGTCCTTGTTCCCCAAAGCAAGATTACCTACAAAATTCAAGATGCCCAACATGGATAAGTTTGACGGAACCACTTGTCCCAAAACGCACCTGAAAATGTATGTGGGTGCCCTCAACCCCTTTGGCCTGAACAGCGAGCTCCTTGCTCAGTTGTTTCAGCAATCTTTGACTGGTGCTGCATTAAGATGGTTTGTAAGCTTGGATCATTCCAAAATGAAGAATTGGGAGGACATATGCAATGCTTTCAACACGCAGTATCATTATAATATCGAAGTGGATGTTACCCGGAGGGAGCTGGAAACCACTAAACAAAAGAACAATGAGCCCTTCTCCTCGTTCCTTTCGAGGTGGAGAGCCAAAGCTGCTCAAATGATCAACCGACCCTCTGAACAGGAACAAGTTGACATAATAATCAAGAATTTACTGCCTGTCTACCAGTCACAGCTTCAAACACAGTACTTGCCTACATTCCAATCGCTCATTGCGACTGCAACTAAGGTGGAAGACTTAATCCAATTGGGTCGGCTCAAAGAAGACTCATACAAGAAACAGAATCATGCTGGGTCTAGTGAGACAAATGAAATAGCCAGTATAATCCCCACGAATCCTTTACGTGTTGGGAATTTGGGAAACAATCAGCCAAGGAGGCAATATACTGATCTCGGCATGCCAATCCTTTTGGTATTCCGAGAAGCAATGAAAGCAAATTTACTGAAGCCCTTAGAAGCAAGGCCATTACCAAACCCCCTGCCCCGGAATTTCAAAGCCAATGAATACTGTGAGTACCATCAAGGACATGGGCATAAGACCGAATCATGCTGGACTTTGAAAAACCGTCTACAAGACCTGGTTGACAATGGGTCTATCATCCCCAAGAGCAAGTTGAATAACAACCAATCCCTTGCCTAACCATGGGATTAATGCAAAAAAAAATTGCTGAACAAGAATCGTTCGATCCTTTCGAACTTTTCTTAGAAATGAATGAAGTTTGTGTCTGAGAAGGTTGAGATCAAACCTCCAAAAGAACAAAAGAATTGTTCAAGACCAACAACAACATGTCTGATTGATTGAAGCATCAAGAATAACAAAGTCACTACAGTCAATCCGATCCTAGTCCATCATAGTCCACCTAGAGTCTATCTTTTAGGGCCTAGTTTCTTTTTTCTTTTCATTTTCATTTCCATTCAAGTTTTCATTCAATTCAAATTTGTAAATCTAAGTGTCTTTTGTACACAAATTTTGTCTTATCAATAAAAAGGGATCGATTTACGTTCCAATCATGTTTATACTCTCTCTCTATCTTTTCCTGTGAAAGCACAAAAAAAAAATCAAAAAAATAATGAAAAAAAAATGATGATAAAAAAAAAAGATAATAAAAATTGGCAAAGAAAAATGCATTCATCCATTCATTTGTTCTGCATCAATCAAAGCTGGGGGCATCTTAAGAAGCACCATCAAAGGGGAAGTTTTGAAGGGTAATCATGGAAAGGATCCAGCAAAGGGTACGCAAGACTTCAAACAGTACCGAGACAAAGCCGATTGAAGGGGTTAGGGCCAGAATGGTTTCTCCGAAAACCCAAGGATG
This sequence comes from Jatropha curcas, assembly GCF_041381405.1. NCBI lineage: Eukaryota > Viridiplantae > Streptophyta > Magnoliopsida > Malpighiales > Euphorbiaceae > Jatropha > Jatropha curcas. The sequence continues at coordinate 15,206,349 of NC_143154.1, read as the reverse complement.
GAAGATGCTCCGATAGAGAGGTGTCTGAATTTTGAGCTTAAAAGCAACAAAATAAAGAAGTTATGCTTGGAATTGGGTTGGGTCTGCACGAAGTCGCAATGCTATCCATACACTACTCAAGTCATCTCAGAATCAAGTTGCCTCGAAATTCTTTATGGAGAGGCTGCTTCTAAGTAAGCAAAAGGAAAAACGGGACAAAAGGAACCCCTGGTCAAAAGGAAGCAAACAAAGCAAAAAGAAAAAAATGGGTCAAAAGGAACTTCTGCACAAAAGAAAGAAATCAAAGCTACAGGAAATCAAGTTGTCAAGAACGGGTCAACTACAAACTCTCCGACAAATTCAAGCCCATCAAGGGTAGAGGACAAATCATTTCAGCCATAAGGACAAAGACCAAGCGGCTGCTCACATTTTGAAAAAGCAAGTTAAAAGTAGTCATTTCCACAAATTGGATGACAACAAACACCTTGAAAATCAAGCGCCAAGCATGGCACAAATACAAGTGTCCTTAATAAACAAGGACCATTTCTCAAAACAAGGAAAAGGAAGAGTCTCCTCAAAATTCCTTATGGAGAGGAGAACCATTGAGGAAATAAGTTTCAAATTCAGAGGAAGATAAAGTTCAAGAAAAGGAATCAAATTAACCTCAAGAATTCAAACATGGCGAAGCCACAAAAGCATAAAAGCTTCTTCGACACTCAAGCCACTCAAGTTACCACCACAATGTGGGTATTCAAAACTCTTTGTGATGAATACAAGTCATATTTCAGTCAACCAGTGGTAAAACCACTACAACAACAAAATCAGATTCGCCTAGGGTCATCACTACCATACGAGCTTGAGTCAATAAGTTGATTCAACATTATCAAGCCGGGAAGGAATCCCGTGAAGAAATCAAGTCAGAAATGAACTCTGCATCAACATCAAGTCGGGAAGGGAATCCTGCAAAGACATCAAGCCGGGAAGGAATCCCGCGAAGACATCAAGCCGGGAAGGAATCCTGCGAAGAAATCAAAACAGAAATGAATTCTGCATCAACATCCAGCCGGGAAGGACTCCCGCAAAGACATCAAGCCGGGAAGGAATCCTGAAGAAATCAAATCGGAAATGAATTCCACAATCAGCATTAAGTCGGAATTGAATTTTGCCCCAACAGCCAGTCATTCCGCACCAAGTCGGAAATAAATTCCGCACCAAGACGGAAAGGAATTTCGCACTAACATCAAGTCGGAGATGAATTCCGCACCAGCCGAGCACGAAGTTTGCATCCCAGAAGGAACTACGAAAGACCTGATTCTCCCCATCCCCCGAAGAGTTCTTGGAGATACGTAGGCAGCCACAAAGGCGCGGTCACAAACATAAGTTTGCATCATAAAAAGCATTTTCTCTTTGCCAATATAAAAAATATATATATAAAAAATATATATATATATATAAAAAAAAAAGCGAAGAAAAAAAAATAAAAGCTGGAGTTGAAAACCCGAAAGGGCAGCTTCAGGCAAGAATTGAGCCCGCTAGGCTGAAAATCCGAAAGGGCGGTCTAGGCAAAAGTTAGGGCAAAGAGCCTGCTAGAGTCGAAAACCCGAAAGGGTGGCTACTAGGTAAAAAAAAAAAAACAAAAAGTGCTTTCATGAATTCTTTTAGAGAGCCCATTTTTGTAGGATGAGCACTAAGTTCCTTCGAGTCAAAATTCACTACAAGAAAAATTTGAGTCTCTAAATCGAGTCTCTAAAATCAAGTCTCCATCACCAGTGGTCATTCCACAAGGAGTAACAAAAAATTGAGTCATTCTCAAAAGTTCATTTTGAAAGCGTCACTCTTTGAGTCATTCCTCGAAAAAAAAAAAAAAAAAAAAAAAAAAGAGGAAAATGTCAATCCCCGGGGTTTCCAAAACAACCCTAAAAATGTCAAACATAATCGTTGAGAGGTAATTCTTTAATACCTCGTCTCCACTCGGACCATCGTTTCTTCGATCCTTTCAGACGAGCGATGTCATCAACATTGTCTGTTTCCTCGAGTCATATAAGTGACTTTGTTCTCTTTGATTCCTCAATCGATTGGACAAGTACAACACCAATGTTTTGAAGTATTCCATGGTCAGCACCATTCTGGGGGCAAGAAGTGATAAGAACCTTCACCATTCTCCCATCACAGAAGTAATCACGGAATTTCTAGTCTTTCATTAAGAAGAAATTCTATTTTAGCTAATAAAGGCATCAAACAGGGGGCGAAATCCTCCAGGTCGGATTCAGGGGCAAGTGTTAACATACACAACCCAGGGTGAAACCCAACTATCGTCGACCTCTTTTTACATAAAACCTAGGGTGAAACCCTAACCAATAGCCAACCATTCTTCATCCAAAACCAAGCCATTTGATCATTTCGACTTTAGGTGGACCCTTGGTTCTCAAAGAAAAAAAAAAAACACAAAAATAAAACAAATCTCTTTTCGAGCCCTCTAAGAGGCAAAACATCTTTTCAAGTCCTCTAAGAGGCAAAATTTATTTTTAACTCCTCAAAGAGGCTAAAACATCTTTAAGTTGCAAATATAATTCCATGCATTTGATCATTTCATAAAAAAAAAAATAATAATAAAATAAAAATCACATTCGGCCGCAGAGGCCCAACAATCACAATCAGGCCCCAGAGGCCCGAAGAATCGTAATCAGGCCACAGAGGCCCGAAAATTCACATTCAGGCCCCAGAGGCCCGAAGAATCACATTCAGGCCAAAGTGGCCCGAAGAATCACATTCAGGCCAAAGTGGCCCGAAAAATCACATTCAGGCCCCAGAGGCCCGAAAAATCACAATCCAGGCCACAGAGGCCCAAAAAATCACAATCCAGGCCACAGAGGCCCGAAAAATCACATTCAGGCCACAGAGGCCTGAAAAATCACATTCAGGCCACAGAGGCCCGAAAAATCACATTCAGGCCACAGAGGCCCGAAAAATCACATTCGGCCGCAGAGGCCTGAAAATTCACAATTCGGCCTAAGGCCCGAAATTCAAAACTCGGCCTAGGGTCCGAAAATTCACAACTCAGCCTAAGGCCCCACAATCCCAATTTGGCCCAAGGTCCGAGTTTCGCCTTCAAAATTTGCTCCTTCAGACGGCCACTGGCTCTCATAAATCATTTTTATGATAGCCAGTGGGGGGCAACTGTGAATACTCAAATTTTGACCTTGCTACAGTAAATTTGACTTTTCTAAAGTGTCAATGCTTGACTGCAAACAGTCCGGCCGCACTGCAAACAGTCCGGCCGGACCGAAGGCCATTTTGGACATTTACTGGAAGTATGCCAATATGGTACTTAAAACGTCCGGAATATCGCGAGGATCGCGGAACAGGTCCCGGAATATTTTTTGGAGGTCCGAAACTCCCAAAAAGGCCCCCGGAGCGAGGCACGGTGTCCACACCGACCACGGCGGCGCCTGCCGCCGGCCACGGCGACTCCGGGCGCCGGGCACGGCGGCAGCAGCCGCTCAGCCTGGGGCGGCACCTGTCGCACCACTTCCTGGGCAAGGCCTGCCGCCCAGCGCGGGCGAGGGCTGCCGACCCCGCGCGGGGGGGGCCTGCCGCCCAGCGCACGCGGGGCCTGTCGCCCCGCGCGGGCGGGGCCTGCCGCGCGCACGGGCGAGGCCTGCCGCCAGCGCTCGCGGGCGAGGCCTGTCGCCCCGCGCGGGCGAGGCGTGCCGCCCAGCGCCCGCAGGGCCTGTCGCCCCGCGCAGGCGGGGCCTGGGCCCCCACCCCCCCTCGGCGACACCTGCCGCCCAGACCAGGCGGGGCCTGCCGCCCCACCGACTGGGCGGCAGCTGCCGCGCTCCCAGGCGGCACCCCCCGCCAAGCGTGGGCGGGGCCTGCCGCCCCACCGACAGGGCGGCAGCTGCCGCCCTCCCGGGCGGCACCTGCCGCAGAGCCATGCGGCACCTGCCGCCCAGCCCCTTAGGCGGCAGCTGCCGCCCTCCCGGGCGGCACCTGCGTCCCGGGACCCGAAAATGGCCTATAAATAGACCATTTTCAGCCTGTTTCTGGTGCGCCTTGTCTGTTTTGATAGACGAATCCTTCTCCCTCTCACGCTCCTTGCGTTTTCTTTACCGCTTTTTGCATTTAATTTAATTTTTATTGCATTTTTATTGTGATATTTGGACATTAAAATTAAACAAATTAAAATTAATTAATATTTCCTAAGCGAGGAGCTTAATCTGGAATTAAGAAGCGGTCGTCGATTAAATCAGGTATGTAAACAAAACCCTGCCTATTTAATTTTAGCACTTCATGCATATTTCTCTTGTACTCTTAATAATTCTACAATTGCATAAATGCATGCACGTCATTATTTTTTTTTTTGGTAAATAAACTGCCTTAATTCATTTGATTAAGCTTAAATGCCCGGTTAATCAATAATCGTGGTATTAAAGCCTTAAATCCGACAATATTGGCTAAAAGAGCCTAGTTAATTAATAGCTACGGTTCAATTGCCTTATTTCGAATAAATCTGGCTTAAGTCCAATTAATCAATAATTGTGGCTAAAAGCCTTAATCAATCACGTTTCGACAATAAATTGTGATTAAGCTCGAACGCCTGATTAATCGATAATCGTGGCATTAAAGCCTAAATCGCACATTTTGGCAAACTAATTGCCTAAAACAACACATTTCGGCCAAAGGCCCAAAATCAACCATTTTAGCGACAAATCGCTTAAAATCAATCTTTTGGCAAAATGTCTTAAAATCAACCATTTTCGGCTTAAAACCGTAAAATCAACCATTTTAGCGACAAATCGCGTAAAATCGACATTTTTGGCAAAATGCCTTAAAATGAACCAATTTTCGGCCAAAGGCTTAAAATCAACCATTTTAGCGACAAATCGCTTAAAATCAATCTTTTGGCAAAATGCCTTAAAATCAAGCATTTTCGGCTTAAAACCGTAAAATCAACCATTTTAGCGATAAATCGCGTAAAATCGACATTTTTGGCAAAATGCCTTAAAATGAACCAATTTTCGGCCAAAGGCTTAAAATCAACCATTTTAGCGACAAATCGCGTAAAATCGACATTTTTGGCAAAATGCCTTTAAAATCAACCATTTTCGGCTCAAAGCCGTAAAATCCACATTTTTGGCAAAATGCCTTAAAATGAACCAATTTTTGGCTAAATGCCTTAAAACCAACTTTTTTGGCGACGAACGCCTAATCGAATCAATCGATCTTTTGGCAAAATGCCTAAACAAAAATGCACGAAGCATACACACAATCATGCATAAAGCATAAACACAAAAATGCACAAAGCATGCACAAAATCATGCACAAAGCATACTCAAAATCATGCACAAAGCATACACACAAAATGCACAAAGCATACACACAAAATGCACAAAGCATACACAAAATCATGCACAAAGCATACACACTCATGCATAAAGCATACCCATTCAAAGCCCTTCAAAGAAGGCCTATCGAACTACGTTGACTTTGATCTTCCATTCAAACGGAAGTACGTAGGCACGTTCGGGATTTCACCCCGGGTGGCAAGTCGAAATCATCAAAATCACATAAACATTTCATTTGGTCCAATTACATCATTCACCTTGCAAAGCATTCATTCATCGGTTAGTTCATCAGCATGACATAGTCTCGGGATCCATCTCGGGTTCGTAGACCATGCTTTAAACATTGGGTTAATTAATCTAATAATTAGGTTAATTAAAAATTGGAGTCACTTAGGGTTTTTTCCTAGTTTACCCTAAAATAATTAAACAAGGTGGCGACTCACACACCCACGTGCATTTCTTCTCATTCATCATATGCATCACATGCCTATGATATTTGGGGAAGGGGTTCACAATTACGAAGCCTTCAGACAAGAGCAAGCCAAGTACCAAGAACAACCCGCTTCCCCAATATCAGTATAATTATCCATCCCGTAAGACTCAGTCAGGTGGATCGGTCAATGCGATCGGGAGTGGATTACTAGAAGAAGTGGTATTAGCGGAAGCGAAATGGGAAGAGCGGATGTGTGCCATGTTGAACATATGGGATGACTGTAGTAGCGACAAGGAAGAGAAGGTGCCCGTAAAGATAGAAATCGAGAAAAGCATCACAGTGAAAGTAGGTGATGTACCGGAAGATGAGGACGAGCAACTACAGCTTGCCATTCAAAAGAGCTTAGCTGATCAAGAAGAACAGTGGTACTACAGCAGTGAAGAGGAAGTGAATGAGGTAGGTGTTCAGAGCTTGACCCGGAGTGGGCGAGTGTATAATCCCAAGAGCAGTATGCAGGCTAAGGGGAAAGAGGTTGCTGTTGATGGAACGAAGAAGAGAATGATAAAGAAAGGCGGAGAGGAGCCGAAAGAAAAGAAGAAAGAGGAAGAGGTAGTGAAAGGACAGAAGAAGGCTGTTGAGGTTGGAGAAAGCAGTCAGAGTAAGGCGCCTAGTGGGGTGACCGCCAGCTCAGTGCTGAGTCAGTTGCAAAGAACAAGAGTTGATATTTCGATATGGGATTTGCTGATCGCATCTAAGGAGCATAGAGAAGCTTTACTTGAAGCCATGACTTTTGTCAGAGTGCCAGCTCGAATTCAAAGTGTTGATATGATCAATATGTTACAGCGAAGAATAGGCAAAGTCACTTTCTTTGACTCAAACCTTCCACCAGAAGGAAGAAACCACTGTAAGCCGTTGTACATTCAGATCACCGTCAATGGACGAGATACCCGGAATGTGATGGTGGATAATGGATCAGCACTGTGTGTATGTCCGCTGAAGATGCTATCTAAGTTTAAAATCGAAGAATCAGAGCTTGTGCCATCAAACATGGTGGTCAAGGCTTATGATAACACTATACGGAATGCAAAAGGGACTTTTAAAGCAAAGATATCCACGGGAGCTGTGGAAAGCTGGGTAGATGTAGTTGTGCTTGATATCTTAGCCAACTATGCTCTTTTGTTAGGAAGACCATGGCTCCACCCTTTAGGCGCAGTTCCGTCCACTCTGCACAGAAAAGTGAAAATTCTGTGGGGTACAGATGTGGTGACAGTCAACGCGCAAGAGGATCTGAGTGTAGCAATAGTGGAAGGCTTAGAGCTGGCGGTACCGTTATCGGGTTTTCAGGTGGCAGTAATTGATGCATCCACCACCAAGAGCAAAAGTGCAGTGAATAGAATGAGTCCTTTCTCAAGGAAGATGATGAAGAAGACGAATTGACAGTATGGCAAGGGTTTAGGCCGAGAGCTGCAAGGAAGGTTTGAGCCTCTCTCATCGGCATTGGGGCAACAAGACAAGCGCGGATTGGGCTACTCTGAGAATAGAAAGAAAGAAAAATATGAGGTTCGGTGTCCAATCAGAGCGTCGAATGTGAATCAGATCTTCTTTGTTCCACAAGCCGAAGGGGAATTTCTGAGTAGGGGGAAGACCTATCCCAGCTTGGAGATATTCATGACCGATTATGAGGAGAAGCTGGTCAAGTCGCCCGAACCTTCCTTGGAACAGCTGGTGGATGGGACTGAATTCATGGTATGTATGACAGAAGCAAGTACTGAATCTGAGTGGTTGAAGAAGATATCCAAGTTTGAAGACTTTCTGGGGATTGGGGATGAAACTTCCAAGCTGGTGCAAGAGCAAAAGGCAAAAGCGCGCATCCTCCAGTCGATTCTAGCTGCTGAAGACGCCGAAGAGGCTGAGAGGAAGGCATTGAAGGTGAAGCTAGCTGAAGAGAAGATAGAAGCTACCCCGGGGGAAGAAGAAGAAGGTGCAGATGCCGATGAAGTGATCCAGGCAATAAAAGACACTTGTCGTGAATGTATTGAACAAGCAGTTAATCTTGTATTTTGTTTTTCTGATGCTTGTTTCGAGAACACTATGGATGGTTTTCCTCTTTTATTTCAATCAATGGAAGTGAACTTTGGCTACTTGTTTTCTTGTTTTCCTGATTGTCATGTTCATGGCATTGATTACACTACACTCATATTTGACATATATGCATTGCATTATTTTGCATTTAATTTAAGCACCACCGAAGATCCTAAAATAATCGAAATCGGATCAGACTTTAAACCTGAGCTCAGACAGGATCTTCAAGAATGTATCAAAAGAAATTCAGAGGTGTTTGCCTGGAGCTATGCGGACATGCCAGGAATCGACAGATCAATAGCAGAGCACTTCATTCCTACTGATCCGAGCGTTAAGCCAGTAAAGTAGAAAAGGAGAAGGGTCAGACCAGAATGGCAAGACAAGATCAAAGCTGAAGTCCAGAAGCAGTTGGATGCAGGATTCTTAGAAGTAGTTCACTATCCGGAATGGTTGGCGAATATAGTTCCGGTACTGAAGAAAGATGGGAGGATAAGGGTCTGTGTTGATTACAGGGACTTGAATAAAGCTTCACCTAAAGATGACTTTCCACTTCCGCACATAAATGTTTTGATCGATAGCGCTGCCGGAATGGGATGTTATTCTATTATGGACGGGTTCTCCGGATACAATCAAATACTGATGGCTTTAGTGGACAAGCACAAGACGGCCTTCACCATGGATTTTGGAACATTTTGCTATAAGGTAATGCCATTTGGATTGAAGAACGCCGGGGCAACATACCAGAGAATGGCTACCACATTGTTTCATGATATGATCCATAAAGGGTTAGAAGTATATGTGGATGACATGGTGATCATGACAAAAACACAGGAAGAACACGCAGATATGTTGGAAAAATTCTTCGCACGGGTCAAGCAATACAACTTGAGACTCAATTCCAAGAAGTGCGTATTCGGAGTAACGAAGGGGAAGTTGTTAGGTTTCGTTGTAGGACCTAATGGGATTGAGGTTGACCCCGACAAAATAAAAGCAATTCAGGATATGGAACCGCCAAGAACAGAACGTCAGGTGAGAAGCTTCCTGGGTAAGATTCAGTACATCAGCAAGTTTATTTCAAGGTTATCCATCACCTGTGCCCCAATTTTCAAGCTACTGAAGAAGAATCAACCAGTCAAGTGGAACGAGGACTGCCAGAAGGCCTTTGACCACATAAAGAAATACTTGATGAATCCACCGGTGCTCAGTTCACCAAGACCAGGAGAACCTCTAATCTTGTATCTATCTGTAGAAGATGCAGGAGTTGGAGCAATGTTGGTACAGCCAGACGCCGCTGGAGTAGAAAAGGCCATTTATTACATTAGCAAGAAACTATTGCCTACAGAGGAGAAGTATAACCTAATTGAGAAAACGTGCATGGCAGTAGTATGGTCGATAAAGAAGTTGCGGCCTTACTTTGATTCCTTCAAGGTCACTTTTGTCTCCAAAATTGATCCTCTGAAGTATTTGCAGAAAACGCCTACTCTAGAGGGACGGTTGTCTAAGTGGTTAATTCATATGTCTAGTGTGGATGCAGAATTTCTAACGAAGAAAGCGGTCAAAGGTCGGGCTGTAGCAGAATTCCTGGCAGAAAATCCAATTGCAAGTGATGAACCTTGGGAATTGGAGTTTCCGGATGAGTACTTACTATGTATCGAAACAGGAGCTTGGAGATTGTATTTTGATGGATCAGCCAACAGAAATGGAGCCGGAGCTGGTATCATAATTGAAGCACTTAATGGCGAGGTTACCACGATGTGCAAGAGGCTGTTATTCCCGGTCACTAATAACATGGCAGAATATGAAGCATGCATCATGGGGATAGAAGCTCTCCTTGCATCAGGTGCTAAGGAGGTCAAAGTAATAGGAGATTCGTTATTGGTTATTGAACATGCTAACGAGAGATGGAAGGTAGAGGAAGAAAGACTGAAACCCTATGTTGAGTACTTGTTGAAGAAAGCAGCATTATTCGACAAGATCACTTTCACTCACATAGGAAGAACCTATAACAGAATTCCAGATGCCTTGGCAAACTTAGCATCGGCTTGGCAGGATTTGAGCAAGGTTCCGAAGAAGCCATTTATCATTACCACAGCCAATATCCCGTGCTATAAAGAACATTTTGTGAACCAGATAGAGTCAGAGGAAGAACCATGGTTCACGGATATCCTGAGGTACATGAAAGACGGTACTTTTTCTAATGATGCTACGAAAGAGGACCGTGCAGTTCTCAGAAAAATGGCTCTGAATTATGTTCTAGCCGATAGTGAACTCTATAGAAGAGCTTGGGATGGAATGTTGCTGAGATGTGTGAGCAAGAGAGAAGGAGAAGACATAATGAGAAAGGTGCAAGAAGGAGTTTGCGGCATGAGCTTAGCAAGAAAAATCATGAGGCAGGGTTATTTTTGGATGAAGATGGAAGGTGACTGTGTTCAGTATGTGCATCATTGCAAAGTTTGCCAATATCATGACAATAAAAGCCACTTACCTGCTGTTGAACTTCATTCGACAACTCCTTCCTGGCCTTTTTCTGCATGGGGTATAGACGTCATTGGCAAAATTTCACCAGCAGCATCAAACGGCCATCAGTATATATTGGTTGCAGTTGACTACTTCTCTAGATGGATTGAGGCCGAGTCTTACAAAACCTTAACTGCCAAACATGTAGTTAGATTCATCGAACAGAACATTTTCTGTCGCTATGGTGTTCCCCATCACGTAGTTACGGATAATGGCTCTCATTTTCAGGCAGATGTTGGCCAATTGCTTTATAGATACAAGGTTGAGCATCACCATTCTTCTCCTTATCGCCCTCAGGCTAATGGCACAGTAGAAGCTGTGAATAAGGAGATCAAAAGAATCCTGTCAAAGATGTGTGAAAGGTACAGAAGCTGGGCTGAGAAACTTCCTTTCGCGCTCTGGGGGCATCGCACTACATTCAAATCAGTAAACGGAGCTTCTCCTTTCGAACTTGTATACGGAATGGAGGCAGTGTTACGGATAGAGCTCGAAAAGAAGTCTCTCAGGGTTTTGGTAGAAGCTGGTCTGACCGAAGAGGAATGGGTCAAGAAAAGATATGAAGATTTGGCGCTCTTAGACGGGAAAAGACTGAATGCTCGATTCCAGGATCAAATGAGAAAAAGAAGAATTGCTCGTTTCTACAATAAACGAGTACATCCAAGGGCAGTAAGGAACGGAGATCTGGTTTTGATCAGATTATTAGATCACGAAGCCCAGAATCATCCTGGTGGGAAATTTAAACCCAACTGGCATGGACCGTTCAGAGTTCACAAACTATTAGCAAAAGGCGCCGTTGAATTGGTCACTATGGAAGGAGAACCTGTTAATCGAATTGTCAATCAAGACCAAATGAAAAGATTCTACGTCTGAAATGATGATTTTGAAAAAAAAAAAAAATCTTTAGCTAAGTTGAAAACCCGAAAGGGCGGCTTAGGCAAGAATTAAGCTCGCTAGGTTGAAAACCAGAAAGAGCGGCCTAGGCAAAAGTTAGAGCATAAAAAATAAAATAAAATAAAAATAAAAATAAAATATATAAAATAAAATTTTCAGGATCAACGCGTGGTGCTTAGTTTAAATGCAGAATTCATGCCATGCGTTCGTGATAAATGTGTGATTGGTTGCTCAACGCCATCAACCCGACTTGAAGGAGAATAGGAAATCGAGTAGTTAGAGCAAATGACCATTGTATTAGAATAAACTTTCTTTACTTCTGTATAATGTTGAAAAGAAGAAAGATTAATAAAAGATTTGAAGTTTAAGACTTTTTTTTTCCTATTCCGGGGTTATGGTCGAAGGATGCAAAACCTTCCTCTCTGCTTATTTGATCCAAGATTGACTCATTTGAGCTAAGATGTTCCGGCTGTTGGCCCTGCCTAAACAATGAACTCTTTTAAGACATTGATCAGAGGGACGAACACCGTTTTCTCAGTGATTTCCCTGGAAAGATCAATATAAAACCATGAATAAACCTTAGCACTTGCATAGGTTCATGCATACATAAAGGAGTTACATTTGTTATTTTTGTTGAATGTGTGCAGGTAATAAAATAGTCACTCCATTCTTTGTTGTTCCCAAGCATAAGCTTTTATTTTTGCAGAATAATTTTCACTTTATGAGTTTTCATTTATTGATCCAAAGGCAGGAGGCCCAAATAACTAACGCAACAAATAATTCCAAAGGAAAAAGTTTGTTGTATATTGTTGATTCATGTCTGCAGGAAACAGGAATTAATAAAGACAAGATCATTGGGATCATTAATTAAAAGGAGGGCAGATACATTTAAATAAAAGCTCATGACCCGGGTATAAAAGGAAAAGAAAAAAACAACAACTTATTCTAGTAGGGCCTATCAGCAAAGGCCAATCTTCACAGGTCATGACATCTTTGTGGGGTAAAGAACCAGTTGACATATGCGGGTGTCACGGTATCCTGCATCGTTCCTTCATCTAAATACACAATGTTTCGATTTCGCCAACGGTCAGCCAAATTGGTCAACAGATGTGATGTTATCAGACCGCTCTCGAAGTTATGGACTCTGGGAACGCGCTGTATCATACCGTATTGACGGCTGATCCTGTCGGGGAAATAGGCCATGGAACGGTCTAGACTAGCATACAACACATAATTGAGGTTCATGCTTCTAGTAGTAACCATCCTGATCCTCCACCAAGGACAAGTCCACCGAATAGTAGGGTTATCACCAAAATCAAAGCGTCTTCGAGACCGAGACTGAAAAATGGTAGCCCCGTAGGTTGGAATCAAACGAGCAGGGACCGAAAGAAGTAGACTTAACTTGTCTAGAGCCCAGACTTGCAATAGCAGTGGACAACCGCGATGATGGACATTGAAGTCGGTGATATGAAGGGCAATATCCCTTACCCAGCCAGCACATCGTTTCTCCCATGATCATCATGAAGACAGTACGACGGTACAGTTGCATGTCATGAACAACTGTCAGAAGTCGAAAATCTCCAATTCCGGGTTGACGGTTCTTCAGGACATACACATTTAGCAACAAGAAGCAACAAGCTCGAATCCAAGAAGGATTCACATTCATGGACAAAACCTTGTTGAGAAAAGGCTCTAAAGGAAGACCCTGATCCGTGTTTATGCCATCAGGGAGATAAACCGGACACAAGGCCGCGATCTTAGCTAGATTATACCTAGGATCTGGGGGTAAGGCCAGAGCTTCATTTTGTTCAGGATGATGATCCATCACGGCACACATTTCCTCATAGGTCGGAGTCACTTCAGAGCCTTCAAACCGGAAAACCATGGTGTTCGGATTAAAATGAGTAACGAGCCAAGACAAGAAGCCATGGTTAGGTTTTAGGTCTTTGAAATATCTTAACCAGGCAAGTTGATCCATAGGGGGAATCTGCCATAAGTCATCAGAGATGGATTGGACGAAGGATGAGACTTGGCTTCTGAAGGCCATGAAAAAGGATTATTCGAGAGACTGGACTGTGTCGAACGTTGGATGTGAAGGAGGTGCGAAGTGAAACCCCCATTTATAGAAGAATGAAGGGACCGATGGGCGGAACATTGTCATCACTCGACTTAATGTCCACTGTCAAAGGTAGTTGGAAGGACAATCATGTATGGACTACTTGGGTCAATAAGCATTTAAATCCGCATTGATAAATAAGAAGGACGATTTGTACATTAAGGAGGTTGAGTCTTTATGGTCGCATTAATCATCCTGTCAAGTAGGTGACACGATCCACTGTTACTTGTTGATTGATTCTTGTGATATTTCATTTTAAGTCCATTATTCTATTTATTTTATTTATTTCATTTAAAATAAACTGGTCCATGGACCACTAACAAGGTGGACCATTTTTGCAAATAAACGGGACACCGTCCTCTTTTTGTGTTTTTGTATTTGTGTTTTATTTTTGCAGGAATAAGACTTCACAGTTGTAAAATGTAAACACATACAACAATATAATAAAAGAAAAATATTATAAAAATGTAAATAATACCAAAGAAAAATATAATAATAAAATAATGATAACGATGTAACTGTACAACCATCAAAAAATAAAATAATACTACTAAATGTTCAAAATGTTTAAAAATGTCAAAAAATGGCTGAGACACGGAGCAGGACTACCGCCGCCTACGGCTCGGACCAGCAGCAGCCGCAGGGGGTGGAGACAATGGTGCATCATCGAAAGAAGAGCCATCCTCATCCTCATCAGAAGAGTCGAGCGGGATGCCCTCAACCTCCAGCCTCGTCCGAAGCCGCTCTACCTCCGCCTAGAGTCGGCTCACAGCGCTGGACTGACGAGACTGATGCCTCCGCAACCTCCCATTCCCAGCTCCTGTAAAAGTAGACGTGTGTAAGAAAGTTTACCAAATAATAAGAAGCAAAAAGGTAAATGTGTGTAAAATTCATACCAGCTCATGCCGCTCGGAGTACAGCCGACCAATGTAGGATCGGGCAAACCCGAACCGCTTGCAGATCTCCTGATATCTCTGGGCCGGCACCTGCAAACAAGGAACATCCATTAAAAGATTACTCAAGTAAAATGCTTCTAACTTTGTAAATTCGGTTTATGACTTACATGTGTAGCGTGCTTAGGGTCCAGCTGCACCGGAGGAGGAGCCTGCCGAAGATCAGCAGGAATAACGATGCCAGATCCCAAACCTAGACTAGGATCCAACACCACCTCCATACCCGGTGGGAACGGGACATCCCCCAGCACTACACCGGCCGGTCCAGCCGGAGCAGCTGTGCCACCCGCCTCAGTCGCTGCCTCTGCCCGGTAGTAAGCCGCAGTCTTATGCGTTTTCCGCTCCTGCATTCAGTCATGGGGGAAATGTTGGTATCAGTGAGCTGAAACAGTGAAAACAGTAATAATAGTAAATAAGACCGAAGATCAGAAAAGTTACCTGAGTATACTCAAGAATCTCGGGAAGTCGCGCCTGCATCCGAGAGGCGAAGTAAGAGGGGAAGTCACCGGCGGACAAGAAATCGTTCGCCGAGAAGCCTCTGTACTCTACCTCCAAGTCCTCCCAGGTCAAGCCCTCCAGCAGACACATATGCCGAGGAGGGGCATGAGGCACCCTCTGTTGTGCTGGAGCTACTGGAGTGTCAAAGACTCTCTCTCCAAGGAAATAGCGGTCGGCCCAGTATCCTCGCATCAGCAGCCTCGACCGAGTGTGCAACTCAGCCACCTCTCGGCCCGGGTAGGTTCGCCAGGCCTCGCAGTCCCATGGAGTCAGGGATAGCTACAAAAGAAGGAGAAATTGGTATTTGTTGTGTATTAAAATAAAAGGAGAAAAGAAGATAAGCTAAAGATTCAGAGGTTCTTTCTGTACTCACATTAGACAGCTCCCGGTCATTAAGGAAGCTCCGCCAGTACTCGGGATCCTCGCCACTGGCATAATTGTGATGACAGTGGGCCATATAGCGAGGAATCCTCCTGGACTCGACGGGAGAGTCACCGCTCGGACCACCAGGATAGATGCAGTACTCGTAGGACCATACCTGTAGCAGAGAAAGAAATGACATCAATTTGTTGAACAGTTGAGAATGGCAAATAAAAAGGTGGAGAGTGAAAGAATGTTACCTCCAGAGGCCGGATGAACAGCCAGTTCGACTCACCGCTACCACAGGTCCAGACATCCAAACCGTGATAGAGATGAGCCAAATCGAGTGTGGCCCAGTTGAAGGACCCGACCTGGCTCAGATCCCGAAGACATGCCATCACCGCCGGGTCTCCCTTATTCTGGGAGGTGCATAGCAGCTGGGACGAGATGATGTAGAATAAGAAGGACCGAGCAACCTGGTCCCTCTCCTCCCGAGTATACGCAGGAGCAGCAGGTCGGGCCTCCTCTTGCAACTCCCTCCAAGCCTCCAAACGGGACCTGATCCTCTCGGCCCAGAACCGAAAGACCATCTCATAAGACATACATCCCTGCACGGTGTACAGAGTCTGTGAGGTGACACTGAGTAAGGAACGGACCAGCTAGGCCCCGAGAGTGGCCGTCTGATACCGAGCGTCCAGCGGGGGAACCAGG
Organism: Jatropha curcas; assembly: GCF_041381405.1. Lineage (NCBI taxonomy): Eukaryota > Viridiplantae > Streptophyta > Magnoliopsida > Malpighiales > Euphorbiaceae > Jatropha > Jatropha curcas. Next base: position 15,190,461 of record NC_143154.1, on the reverse strand, counting down.
CCAGTGAAGCGTAGACCAGTGATGGCAGCACAGTCTACGGGTGTGAGAGTCATCTCGCCAATCCCAAAGATGAAGGTGTGAGTACAATCGTTCCACCGCTCCATCAATGCATATCGCATAGTGTGAATACTCAAATTTTGAGGCTCAAAGAGCCAGTTTTCCCGGACTGCAAACAGTTCGGCCGGACCAGAGGCCATTTTGGAAATTTACTGGAGGTAGGCCAATATGGTACTTGAAACATCCGGGACGTCGCGAGGATCGCGGAACTGGTTCCAGAATATTTTTTGGAGGTCCGAAACTCCCGAAAAAGCTTCCGGAGCGTCAAATTAGCAAAGTCACCAGGCACGGCAGCTCCGGCCGCCGGCCCCGGTGGCTCAGGCTGCCGGAGACGGTGGCCCCGGCCACCTACCTCGGCAATCCTGCCCGCCAGCCCCAGCGGCCCGGCCGCCGAGACAGGCGGCTTGAGCCGCCGAACCCAGCGGCCCAGGCCGCCGAAACAGTCCATGTTGCCTATAAATTGGCCCCGAGGCCCTCATTTCAACGGACTCAGTCTGTGTAGTCAACCGTAAATCCAAAAGGAACGGTCGACGACAGATAATGCCTGAAATGTTCAGATACGAAATAAGTTATTGTCATATTATTCACATCGAATCTTTGATCCAGTCGTTGAAATCGAGATCTTATTTCCATACCGATCATCGGCACATTAGAATTGCATTTCTTATTCTATGTGCTTCCATTTTCTCATGCATACATACAGGACCCTCTTTAACTCAGACATTTTTTGTCAAAATTGATCCTTCCCGAGACACTATTTCGAGAGCTTGGAACCGACATCCTGGTCAGCATCTAATCAGAACATCCCCAATCCTCGAGTTTACCCCAGTTGGTTCAGTAAGTTATTCAAGTTCATCAGATTCAGAGCCCGATTCAGATCCAGTAGAAATGGCGGATAACACAGAAAATGAGACCGGATTTTCTGAAGCCCAGATAAGAACCATTGCTTAGATTGTGGCCGCTGCTCTCGCTCAAGACAGGGCTCAAAACTAAAATACTCCCCCTTCTAGCAGCCAGCCTGTGGTTGAAGAGAGGCAAGTGCCAGATCCCGTGTTAGATAATCAGACTTCTGTGGGAAATGTCACACCTGTTGAGAATGATGTGCTCAAACAACTTGCCGATCTGAAAGAAAGATTTAACAAAATGGCGGCAGTAAAGGAGAAAGACCCGGTCACTAACTTTCACATCACTGAGTATGTGTTGCACCCAACCAGCTCTGCCTCGTTCAAGACTTTTAAGCATACCGTGTTTGAAGGAGACAATGATCCTCGTTCTCACCTGTCCGAATTTCTCCGAGTGTCCCAGATGAACCGGTATAACGAGGAAGATGTTTTGCGAGCATTTTCGTAAACACTACACAAGGACTATAAGAGATGGTATGACGGATTAGATGAGGTTCAGAAGAATTGGATCAAACTGCAGACAGCTTTTCTCAAGCATTTCAAGACTGAAGAGAGTGATGAATTCAGCTTGCGCGATTTGGAGAGTTTAAGACAAGGAAAGGACGAGAGCTTTTCTGACTACTACAGGAGATGGAGAACTAAGTTGTATAGAGTTCAGACAAGGCCAAAGGATAAGGAGTTGATCCGAATTTTTAGTAGGAGCCTACTGCCCTTCTTCAAGGAAAGGATGTTAACTCAACCGCTCACTGATTTTTCTTTAGTTCAAAGTGCTGGTTTGAACATTGAGGAATTATACAAGGAAGAAAAGAAGAAGAACAGAGGATTTGGTAACTACCGGACTTCTTATGGCGACAGAGGTGCCGGAAACAATAATCAGAACCAATCAGGAAACAACAATGCCGTAGTGGGGGCGGTTAATGAGAGAACCAGGAGAGAGTTCACTGATTTGGGGAGACCCTTGAGCACGGTGCTAAGATCTTGTATTAAGAACGGAGTATTGTCAAAGCTGCCAGTTGACTCGACTAAACCAGTTCGAGGGAGGTATATGGACCGAGACTGTGATTATCATCAGTGCAAAGGGCATTCAACTGATGAATGTTTCAAATTGAGGCACGATATTCAAGATTTGATTGATAGTGGAAAGATTACTAAGCCTTCAGACAAGAGCAAGCCAAGCACCAAGAACAACCCGCTTCCCCAATATCAGTATAATTATCCATCCCGTAAGTCTCAATCGGGTGGATCGGTCAACGCGATTGGGAGCGGATTGCCAGAAGAGGTAGTATTAGCTGAAGCGAAATGGGAAGAGCTGATTTGCGCTATGTTGAACATATGGGACGACTGTAGTAGTGATGAGGAAGAAAAGGTGCCGGTGAAGATTGAAATTGAGAAAAGTATCACTGTGAAAGTGGGTGATGTGCCGGAAGATGAGGATGAGCAGCTCCAGCTAGCTATTCAAAAGAGCTTAGCCGACCAAGAGGAACAATGGTACTACAGCAGTGAAGAAGAAGTGAATGAAGTAGGTGTTCAGAGTTTGACCCGGAGTGGGCGAGTATACAATCCCGAGAACAGTATGCAGGCTAAGGGAAAAGAGATTGCTGTTGATGGAACAAAGAAGAAAATGACAGAGAAAGGCGGAGAGGAGCCGAAAGAAAAGAAGAAAGAGGAAGAGGTAGTAAAAGGACAGAAGAAGACTGTTGAGATTGGTGAAAGCAGTCAGAACAAGGCTCCTAATGGGGTGACCTCTAGTTCGGTGCTGAGTCAATTGCAAAGAACTAGAGCAGACATTTCAATATGGGATTTGTTGATAGCATCTAAGGAACATAGAGAAGCCTTGCTTGAAGCCATGACCTTTGTCAGAGTGTCGGCTCGGATTCAGAGTGTTGATATGATCAACGTGCTACAGCGTAAAATCGGTGAAGTCACTTTCTTTGACTCATACCTTCCACCAGAAGGAAGAAACCACTGTAAGCCGTTGTACATTCAGATCACCGTCAATGGAAGAGATACCCGGAATGTAATGGTTGATAACGGATCAGCACTGTGTGTATGTCCGCTAAAGATGCTGTCCAAGTTTAAAATCGAGGAATCAGAGCTTGAGCCATCAAACATGGTGGTTAAAGCTTATGATAACACTATGCGGAATGCAAAAGGGACTTTTAAAGCAAAGATATCCATGGGAGCCGTGGAAAGCTGGGTAGACGTAGTTGTGCTAGACATCTTAGCCAACTATGCTCTGTTATTGGGAAGACCCTGGCTCCACCTTTTAGGCGCAGTTCCGTCCACTCTACACAGAAAAGTAAAAATTCTGTGGGGTACAGACGTGGTAACCGTTAACGCGCAAGAGGATCTGAATGTAGCAACAGTGGAAGGTCTAGAGCTGGCGGTGCCCTTATCGGGATTTCAGGTGGCAGTAATTGATGCGCCCACCATCGAGAGCAAAAGTGCAGTGAATAGAATGAGTCCTTTCTCAAGGAAGATGATGAAAAGAATGCAGTGGCAGTATGGCCGAGGTTTAGGTCGGGAACTGCAAGGAAGATTTGAGCCTCTCTCATCAGCATCTGGGCAGCAAGATAAGCACGGATTGGGATATTCTGAGAACCGGAAAAAGGAGAAATATGAGATTCGGTCTCTAGTTAGAGGTTCAAATTTGAGTCATATCTTCTTCGTTCCACAAGCCGAGGGAGAATTTCAAAGTAGGGGGAAGACCTATCCCGGTTTGGAGATATTTATGACTGATTATGAGGAGAAGCTAATCAAGTCGCCCGAACCTTCCTTGAAACAGCTCCTAGATGGAACCGAGTTTATGGTGTGTATGACAGAAGTAAGCACCGAATCTGAGCAGTCAAAGCGGATATCTGAGTTTGAAGACTTTTTGGGGATTGGGGATGAAGCTTCCAAGTTAGTGCAACAGCAAAAGGCCGAGGCGAGGATCCTCCAGTCTGTTCTAGCTGCTGAAGGCGCCGAAGGGACGGAGAGGAAGGCGGAGAAGATGATAGAGCATGGAGAGGCTGAGAAAGAAGCTATCCCGGAAGATGAAGGAGGTGCAGATCCAGATGAAGTAATCCTGGCAATAAAAGATACTTGTAATGAATGTATTGAACAGGCAATTAATCCTGTGTTTTGTTTTTCTGATGCTTGTTTTGAGAACGATATGGATGGTTTTCCTCTTTTATTTCAATCAATGGAAGTGAACTTTGACTATTTGTTTTCTTGTTTTCCTGATTGTCACGTTCATGGCATTGATTATACCACTCGCATATTTGACATAAATGCATTGCATAATTTTGCATTTAATTTAAGCACCACTGAAAATCCTAAAATAATTGAAATTGGATCAGACTTCAAACCTGAGCTCAGACAGGACCTTCAAGAATGTATATAAAGGAATTCAGAGGTATTTGCCTGGAGCTATGCGGACATGCCAAGAATCGACAGATCAATAGCGGAGCACTTCATTCCTACCGATCCGAGTGTTAAGCCAGTAAAACAGAAAAGGAGAAGGGTCAGACCAGAATGGCAGGACAAGATCAAAGCTGAAGTCCAGAAGCAGTTGGATGCATGATTCTTAGAAGTAGTACAGTATTCGGAATGGTTGGCAAATATAGTCTCGGTACTCAAAAAGGATGGAAGGATAAGGGTCTGTGTCGACTATAGGGATTTGAACAAAGCCTCGCCTAAGGATGACTTTCCACTTCCACACATAGACGTATTGATAGACAGTGCTGCTGGAATGGGATGTTATTCTATCATGGACGGATTCTCAGGGTATAATCAGATATTGATGGCCTTAGTGGACAAGCATAAGATCGCCTTCACCACAGACTTCGGAACATTTTGCTATAGAGTGATGTCATTCGGACTGAAGAATGCCGGGGCAACATACCAGAGAATGGCTACCACTCTGTTTCATGATATGATCCATAAAGGGTTGGAAGTATATGTAGATGACATGGTGATCATGACAAAGACGCAGGATGAACATGCAGAGATGTTGGAAAAGTTCTTCACACGGGTAAAACAGTATAATTTGAGACTTAATCCCAAGAAGTGTGTATTTGGAGTGACGAAAGGAAAATTGTTAGGTTTTGTGGTAGGACCTAACGGGATTGAGGTTGACCCGGATAAAATAAAAGCCATTCAGGATATGGAACCGCCGAGAACAGAACGTCAGGTGAGAAGCTTCTTGGGTAAAATCCAGTATATCAGCAGATTTATTTCGAGGTTATCCATCACCTGTGCTCCGATTTTCAAGTTACTGAAAAAGAATCAGCCAGTTAAGTGGAATGAAGACTGCCAGAAAGCCTTTGACAACATAAAGAAATACCTGATGATTCCACCGGTGCTTAGTTCACCAAGACCAGGAGAACCTCTGATCTTGTACCTATCTATAGAAGATGCAGGAGTGGGAGCAATGTTGGTACAGCCGGACGCCGCTGGAGTAGAGAAAGTCATTTACTACATCAGCATGAAACTACTGCCTATCGAAGAGAAATACAATCTGATAGAGAAAACATGCATGGCGGTAGTATGGTCAATAAAGAAATTGAGGCCGTATTTTGATTCCTTCAAGGTCACTTTCGTCTCCAAAATTGATCCACTGAAGTATCTGCAGAGAACGCCTACTCTAGAGGGACGGCTGTCTAAGTGGTTGATTCAGATGTCTAGTGTGGATGCGGAGTTCGTAACGAAGAAAACGGTCAAAGGCCGAGCCGTGGCAGAGTTCCTAGCAGAAAACCCTGTAACAGATGATGAATCTTGGGAATTGGAGTTTCCAGATGAACATTTGCTGAATATTGACACAGGAGCTTGGAGATTGTATTTTGATGGATCAGTTAACAGAAACGGAGCTGGGGCTGGTATTGTTATAGAAGCACCTAACGGCGAAGTCACAACCATGTGCAAGAGACTATTGTTCCCGGTCACTAACAACATGGCAGAATATGAAGCGTGCATCATAGGAATGGAAGCTCTCCTTGCATCTGGCGCTAAGGAGGTCAAAGTAATAGGAGATTCTTTACTGGTTATTGAGCACGCCAACGAGAGATGGAAAGTCAAAGAAGAGAGACTGAAGCCATATGTTGAGTATTTGTTGAAGAAAGCAGCACTGTTTGACAAGATCACTTTCACTCACATAGGAAGAACTTATAACAGAATCCCAGACGCCTTGGCAAATTTAGCGTCGGCTTGGCAGGATTTAAGCAAAGTTCCGAAGAAGCCATTTATCATCACTGCAGCCAACATCCCGTGCTATCAAGAACATTATGTGAATCAGGTGGGGTCGGAGGAAGAACCCTGGTTTACGGATATTCTGAGGTATATGAAAGATGGTACTTTTTCTGATGATGCAACGAAAGAAGACCGTGCAGTCTTAAGGAAAATGGCTCTGAACTATGTCCTAGCCGATGGCGAACTCTATAGGAAAGCTTGGGATGGGATGTTGCTACGATGTGTGAGTAAGAAAGAAGGAGAGGACAGAATGAGAAAAGTTCATGAAGGAGTCTGCGGTACTCATCTAAGCGGTATGAGCTTAGCGAGAAAAATCATGAGGCAAGGCTATTTTTGGATGCAGATGGAAGGCGACTGTGTTCAGTATGTGCGCCGTTGCAAAGCTTGCCAATACCATGATAATAGAAGCCACTTACCTTTTGTCGAACTCCATCCGACAACTCCTTCGTGGCCTTTTTCTGCATGGGGCATAGACATCATCGGTAAAATCTCACCTGCAGCATCCAACGGTCATCAGTATATATTGGTTGCAGTAGACTACTTCTCTAGATGGATCGAGGCTCAATCTTATAGAATCTTAACTGCCAAGCACGTGGCAAGATTTATTGAACAGAACATTTTTTGCCACTATGGTGTTCCTCATCACATAGTTACAAATAACGGTTCTCATTTTCAAGCAGAAGTTGGCCAATTGCTTTATAAATATAAGGTTGAGCATCATCATTCTTCTCCTTATCGCCCTCAGGCTAATGGTGCAGTAGAAGCTGCAAATAAGGAGATCAAAAGAATCCTGTCAAAGATGTGCGAAAGGTATAGAAGCTGGGCTGAGAAACTTCCTTTCGCGCTCTGGGGGCATCGTACTACCTTCAAGGCAGTAAATGGAGCTTCTCCCTTCGAATTGGTATACGGGATGGAGGCAGTGTTACTGGTAGAGCTTGAAAAGAAGTCTCTCAGGGTGATAGTAGAAGCTGGTCTGACCGAAGAAGAATGGGTCAAGAAGAGGTATGAAGATCTGGCACTCTTAGACGGAAGGAGACTGAATGCTCGATTCCAGGATCAGATGAGAAAAAGGAGGATTGCTCGTTTCTATAACAAGCGGGTACATCCAAGGGCTTTAAAGAATGGAGATTTGGTGTTGATCAGGTTATTGGATCATGAAGCCCAACATCATCCTGGTGGGAAATTCAAACCCAACTGGCATGGGCCGTTCAGAATTCAGAAGCTGCTACCTAAAGGCGCCGTCGAATTAGTCACTATGGAAGAAGAGCCTGTCAATCGGATTGTCAACCAGGATCAAATGAAAAAGGTTCTATGTCTGAAATGATGATTTCAAAAACAAAAAAAAAAATAAAACAAAAAAAGAAGAAAAAAAAAGAGCTAAGTTGAAAACCCGAAAGGGCGGCTTAGGCAAGAAATGAGCTCGCTAGGTTGAAAACCCGCAAGGGCGGCCTAGGCAAAAGTTAGAGCATGTAAAAAAAATGCAAAATAATGATAATAAAATAAAATCTTGGGATTAACGCATGGTGCTTAGCTTAAATGCAGAATTCATGCCATGCGTTCGTGACAGATTAGTGATTGGTTGCTCAACGCCATCAACTTGACTCAAAGGAGAATAGGAAATCAAGCAGTTAGAGCAAATGACCATTGTATTAGAATAAATTTTCTCTACTTCTGTATAATGTTGAAAAGAAGTAAGATTAATAAAAGATTTGAATTTCAAAATTTGGTTTCTTGTTTTGGGGTTGTGGTCCAAGGATGCAAAACCTTCCTCTCTGCTTATTTAAATAAAGATCGACTCATTCGGTGTGAAATGTCTTGGCTGTTGGCCCCTGCCTAAACAAGGAATTCTTTTAAGACATTGATCAGAGGAACGAACGCCATTTTCTCAGTGATTTCCCTGGAAGGATCAATAAAACCATGAATAAACCTTGACATTTGCATAAGTTCATGCATACATAAAAGGAGTTACATTTGTTATTTTTATTTGATTTGTGCAGTTAATAAAACAGTCACTCCATTCTTTGTTGTTTCCAAGCATAAGCTTTTATTTTTATAGAATAATTTTTACTTTATGAATTTTCATTTATTGACTCAAGGGCAGGAGGCCCAAATAACTAACACAACAAATGATTCCGAAGGAAAAAGTTTTGTTGTCTTTCGTTGATTCATATGTGCAGGAATTAATAAAGACAGAATCATCAAGATCATTGATTAAAAGGAAAGCAGATACATTTAGATAAAAGCTCATAGCTTGAGTACAAAAGAAAAGCAACAAACGACAATTTATTCTGATGAGGCCTATCAGCAAAGGTCAACCTTCACAGAACGTGACATCATTGTGGGGTAAAGAACCAGTTGGCATATGCAGGTGTCACAGTGTCTTGCATCGTTCCTTCATCTAAATACACGGTGTTTCGACTTTGCCAACGATCTGCCAAATTAGTCAACAGATGTGGTGATATGAGACCACTTTCAAAGTTGTGGACTCGGGAACACGTTGTATCATCCCATACTGACGACTGATCCTATCTGGGAAATAGGCCATGGAACGGTCTAGACTGGCATACAACACATAATTGAGATTCATGCTTCCAATTGTGGCCAGTCTAATTCTCCACCTAGGACAGGTCCACCGAATAGTAGGGTTATCACCAAAATCGAAGCGTCTCCGAGACCGAGATTGAAAAACGGCAGGTCCATAAGTTGGAATCAAGCGAGCTGGAACCGGAGGAATCAGGCTTAATTTGTCCAGAGCCCAGGCTTGCAATAGCAATGGACAACCGCGATGATGAACATTGAAGTCAGTAATGTGAAGGGCAATATCCCTGACCCAACACATTGTTTCTCCCATGATCATCATGAAGACGGTACGATGGTACAATTGCATGTCACGAACAACGGTCAAAAGTCGGAAATCTCCAATTCCGGGTTGACGATTCTTCATGGCATACACATTCAACAGCAAGAAGCAGCAAGCTTGGATCCAAGGTAGATATAGATCAGTGGACAAAACTCTATTCAAGAAAGGTTCCAAAGGAAGACCTTGATCCACGTTTATGCCATCAGGAAGGTAAACTGGACACAAGGCCGTGATCTCAGCTAGATCATACCTAGGGCCTGAGGGCAAGGCCGGAGTTTCGTCTTGTTCAGGATGATGATCCATCACGGCGCACATTTCCTCGTAGGTCGGAGTTACTTCAGAGTCTTCAAACCGGAAAACCATGGTATTGGGATTAAAATGAGTAACGAGCCAAGATAGGAAACCATAGTCAGGTTTTAAGTCTTTGAAATATTTCAACCAAACGAGTTGATCCATAGGAGGAACTTGCCATAGATCGTCAGGAATGGATTGGACGAAAGATGAGACTTGGCTTCTGAAGGCCATGGAAGAAAGTCACTTAAGAAACTGATATGCTTTGGACACTGGATGGGAAGGAGGTGCGAAGTGAAATTTCCATTTATAGAAGAATGAAGGGACCGATGAACGAAATAACGTCGCCTTCCGAAGTAATAACCACCGTCAGAAGTAGTTGGAAGGACAATCATGTATAGTCTACTTGGGTCGGTGAGCATTTAAACCTGCATTGATCAATAAGAAGGACGGCCTGTACAATAAGGAAGTTGAGTCTTTATGATCGCATTAATCGAGAAAGGATGGTTGAGCCATTACGTCCGCATTCACTGAGTGGACTGCCCTATCAGGTAAGTACTACGGTACGCTTTCTGTTTGGAAATTGATTTTTGGTCATATTCCATGTTAAGTTCATTATTTTATTCCTTATTCATTTCATTTCATTTATTCATTTACAATAAATCGATCCACTGACTGCTAATAAGATGAACCATTTTTTTTATGGACAAATGGGACATCGCTATTTTGTGTTTGGTGTTGTGTTCGTGTTTTGTTTTTGCAGGAATAAGACTTCACAGTTATAAAACATAAACACATATGATAAAGTGATAAAGGCCGAGTGTTGTAAAAATATAAATAATACCATAAAGTGTGGATATAACTGTACAACCATCAAAAAAGAGAGAAGAAAAAAAAAAGAAGAAATAAAATAAAATATATAATAAATAATAAAATAATATTACTAAATGTTTAAAACGTTCAAAAGTGTCAAAAATGGAGGAGACGTGCAGCAGGACTACCGCCGCCTACGGCTAGGACCAGCAACAGCAGGAGGGGGTGGTGATGGTGGCACGCTGTCGGAAGAAGAGCCATCCTCATCCTCATCAGAAGAGTCGAGCGGGATGCCCTCAACCTCTAGCCTCGTCCGAAGCCGCTCCACCTCTGCCTGAAGCCGGCTCACGGCACTGGACTGACGGGACTGATGCCTCCACAGTCTCCCATTCTCCAACTCCTGTAAAAGCAAAGATGTGTAAAATGGTTTACGAAAAAACGAGAGGCAAAAAGGTAAAGGTGTGTAAAATTCATACCAGCTCATGCCGTTCGGAGTAAAGCTGGCCGATGTAGGATCGGGCAAACCCGAATCGCTGGCTGATCTCCTGGTACCTCTAGGCCGGCACCTGCGAACAAGGAACATCCATTAAAAGATTACTCAGGTACAATACTCTTAACTGTGTAGTGTGCTCAGGGTCCAGCTGTACTGGAGGAGGAGCCTGCCGAAGATCAGCAGGAATAACGATGCCAGATCCCAAGCCAAGGCCAGGATCCAACACCACCTCCATCCCCGGCGGGAACGGGACATCGCCCAGTACTACACCGGCAGGTCCAGCCAGAGCCGCCGTGCCACCAGCCTCAGCCGCTGCCTCAGCCCGGTAGTGAGCCGCAGTCTTGTGCGTCTTCCGCTCCTGCATTTAATTACGAAGAAACTAATAGCATCAGTGATTTGAAACAAAAAAGAGAGTAATAACAGTAAACAAGATTGAAGGTCAGATGAGTTACCTGGATGTACTCAAGAATCTTGGGAAGTCGAGCCTGCATCCGAGAGGCAAAGTAAGACGGAAAGTCATCGGCGGACAGGAAATCGTACGCCGAGGAGCTTCTATACTCTACCTTCAAGTCCTCCCGAGTCAAGCCCTCCAGCAAACACATATGCCGAGGAGGGGCATGAGGCACCCTCCGCTGTGCTGGAGCGATCGGAGTGTCGAAAACTCTCTCTCCTAGGAATTACCGATCGGCCCAGTATCCCCTCATCAGTAGTCTCGATTGGGTATGCAATTCAGCTATCTCCCGGCCCGGATAGGTCCTCCAGGCCTCGCAGTCCCATGGCTCCAAGGATAGCTACAAAAAATATATGATAAGGAATCAGCGTTAGTTATGTGTCAAAAAAAAAAAAAAAAAAGAGAGACAAGCTAAAGATTCAGAGGTTCTTTCTGTACTCACATCTGTGAATACTCAAATTTTGAGGCTCAAAAAGCCAGTTTTCCCAGACTGTAAACAGTTCGATCGGACCAGAGGCTATTTTGGAAATTTACCGGAAGTATGCCAATATGGTACTTAAAACGTCCGGGACGTCGCGGGGATCGCGAAATTGGTCCCGGAATATTTTTTGGACGTACGGAGCTCCCGGAAAGCCTCCAGAGCGTAAAACTAGAAAGTGCGCCGGCCGCTGCGGCGGCGGTGGCCCCCCCCTTCACGGCGGCGGTAGCCGCCGGCGACAGCAGCTGCGGCCGCCCTCACCGATGGCTACGGTCGCCCTCACTGGCGGCGGCCCAGGCCGCCAAGCTCCGGCCGCCGAGCTCCGGAGGCCCCGCCGCCCCAACCCGGCGGCCCAAGCCGCCGAGCTCCAGCGGCCCAGCCGCCGAGATTCAGCGGCCCGGCCGCCGAACCCAGCCGCTGAACCCCGGCGGCCTAGCCGCCGAGACCGGCGGCCAGCCGCCAAAACAGTCCGTTTTTCGCCTATAAATAGTGGCCCCGGGCCTTCTGTTTTGGACACTCAGTCTGTGTTGACGGACGCTCCTTCTCCCTTACGCTCCTTGCGATTCTTTACTGCTTTTCTACATTTTTTTTAGCTTTATTATTTTCTTGCTTTGTTATTTGCTCATTAAAATCAAATTAATTAATATTACCTTAACGAGGAGCTTAACCTGGAGTTAAGAAGCGGTCGACGATTAAATCAGGTACATGAACTAGACTCTGCCTATTTAATTTTAGCACTTCATGCATACTTCTCTTCTACTCCTAATAATTCTACAATTGCATAAAAGCATTCACGTCAATCATTAGGGAAATAAACTGCCTCAATTAAATAAATTTAGGCTAAACGCCCGGTTAATCAATAATCGTGGTGATAAGCTTAAATCCGACAATATTGGCTTAAAATACCTAGTTAATTAATAACTACGGTGTATTTGCCTATTTCGAACAGTTCGGTTAAAAGTCCAATTAATCAATAATTGTGGCTAAGGACCTTAATAAATCACGTTTGTTTGGTAACATATTGCCTACAGTTTGATCAATCACATTGTTGGCAACAAATTGCCAATGGTTTAATCAATCGCTTTTGGCAAACAAATTGCCTATAAGTAAGATTAACCATTTTTTAGCGACAAATCGCTTAAATCACAATTTTTGGCTAAAAGCCTTCAAACAATTGCTTTTGGCAAATAAATTGCCTTAAGTCAATCAATTTTGGCGACAATCGCCTAAAATCAATCATTTTGGCAATCAAATTGCCTAAATCACTCTTTTTGGCTAAAAGCCTTAAAATCAACCATTTTGGCGACAATCGCCTAAAATCAATCATTTGGCAATCAAATTGCCTAAATCACTCTTTTTTGGCTAAAAGCCTTAAAATCAATCATTTTGGCGACAATCGCCTAAAATCAATTATTTTGGCAATCAAATTGCCTAAATCACTCTTTTTGGCTAAAAGCCTTAAAATCAATCATTTTAGGCGACAATCGCCTAAAATCAATCATTTTGGCGATCAAATTGCCTAAATCAATCTGTTTGGCTAGAAGCCTTAAATCAGTCAATTTTTGGCAATAAAATTGCCAATCAACATTTTGGCAACAAACGCCAAATCAAATCAATCAATTTTCAGGTAAAATGCCTAAACAAAATGCACAAAGCATACACACACTCATGCATTAAGCATGCCCATTCAAAGCCCTTCAAAGAAGGCCTATCGAACTACGTTGACTTTGATCTTCCATTCAAACGGAAGTACGTAGGCACGTTTGGATTTAACCCTGAGCGGCAAGTCGAAAATCATCGAAATCACATAAACATTTTTCATTGGTCCAATTACATCATTCACCCTGCAAAGCATTCATTCATAGGTTAGTTCATCAGCATGACATAGTCTCGGGATCCATCTCGGGTTCGTAGACCATACTTTAACATTGGGTTAATTAATCTAGTAATTAGGTTAATTAAGATTGGAGTCACTTAGGGTTTTTTCCTAGTTTACCCTAAAATAATTAAACAAGGTGGCGACTCACACATCACGTGCATTTCTGTCCTTAGTCATATGCATTCACATGCTATGATGTTTGGGGAGGGGTTCACAGTTTGGCGACTCTGCTGGGGAGTTATGCAATCTTTTTGCATAAAGAGGACTACAATTGTTGTGTAAACTAACCTGCCCTTCTTTAGGGTATTATTTACTATGCTTTGTTTTGCAGGGTACCCCAACAGAAAAAAATCCAATATTCTTTCTTTAAGAATACGAGATAAGGAGAATTTGAACTTGATTGTACAACTAAATTAAAACATTTTTAATTTGTTGATTTATTTGCACGATTGAGAATCTTTTTCTCCATTGCATAAAAAAATGAATTTCTTCTCTCTCTGTTCAAACTTCTGAGTCTGGATAGCAAGTAGAGCTGATCGGCAGGTCTCTTTGATTATGTCGACGGACAGCCAAAGCGTCCTCCCTGTTACCGCAAACCATCCCTAATCCTTTTGGGGATGGCCCATGAGTATGCGTACCGTTGGACCCATGCGAAACTCCTTGTTTCACATGTGGTTAGGTATATCCATACTCAAGGTTCAAGGGTCCCTTATAAGCCTATTCTCTATTTGTGTCATAGCCTATACAACCTATCCTTTAGGACTGTATGCACCCAATGATGAGAATCATATCATAAATGAATTATGTTGTGATGTTGTGCGCATTCACACATTCATCCCATGCTTCACAAAAAAAAAAAACATTCCATTTCAAAGCTGGAAAATCACATTTTGGTCCCTAAGACTTGAAAAATTACGTTTTGGTCTTTGAGACCTGAAAAATTACATTTTGGTTCCTAAGACCTGAAAAATTCACATCTTGGCCCCTAAGGCCCTAAAATTCCCATTTTGGCCCCTAAGGCCCAAAAATTCCCAATTTGGCCCCAAAAGCCGAGAAGTTCACACTTTGGCCCCTAAGGCTCAAAAATTTCCAATTTGGCCATAGAGGCCCAAAAATTTCCAATTTGGCCATAGAGGCCCAAAAATTCTCAATTTGGCCCCAGAGGCCCAAGAATACCCATTTTGGCCCCAGAGGCCCAAAAATTTCCAATTTGGCCATAGAGGCCCAAAAATTTTCAATTTGGCCCCTAAGGTCCAAAAGTTCTCAATTTGGCCCCTAAGGCCCAGAAGTTCACAATTTGGCCACTAAGGCCCAAAAGTTCACATTCTTGGCCACAGAGGCCTAAAAGTTTCCAATTTGGCCCCAAGGGCCCAAAAATTCCCAATTTGGCCTAAGGCCCAAAAATTCACATTTTGGCCCCTAAGGCCCAATTTTTTTTTTTTTGAGAACTTAGGGCCTTTCGAAAAGTCGAGGTGTCCAGCCCTAAGCACTCTACCTTACATATCACATCCCATGGGGTCCTATCCTAGGTGTCCTAGCCTATCAACGCTACCCTACATTGTTTGGTCATACCACCCCACATCACAAGGGTCAAGTCCAAATACCTTACCCTTACACTACCCTACCTCACACTATTTCACATACCCTATGAAAACACCTTATATAGGATAGTCTAATCGTTTTGACTATGTCCTTTCACAGGTACCCCTCCAAAGACCACCTGTACCCGAAACGCCAACTGAGCTCTCACCCACAAGTCCAACAACCCCGACTGCACCAATGGCATCACTGTCTGACTTCCAAAACCTCATGAACCAACTGGAAGCCAGAATGGAGGCTAGAATGAATGAGGCATTAGCTGCCCAGAGAACTGCCCTAATAGCTGAACTAGGTAGCGGTAATGGAATTGGGGCTTCAGTTGGGGGAAATGATCCTGCTGCTTCCAATCAGGGACCCGGTGCTGCACCAACGTCCTCAAACCCTGCCCTGGATGACATGCCCGCTAGAACTGCTTCTGAGCTGGAAGCTCAGAAAATGAGAGAGAAGCTGGAATTGTTGGAAAGGTCTATTACTGCCCTTAAGACACACAAGGAAGTGGTGGACATGGACTCCTTGTCCTTGTTCCCCGAAGCAAGATTACCTACAAAATTCAAGATGCCTAACATGGACAAATTTGACGGAACCACTTGTCCCAAAACACACCTGAAAATGTATGTGGGTGCCCTCAACCCGTTTGGCCTGAACAGTGAGCTCCTTGCTCAGTTGTTTCAGCAATCTTTGATTGGTGCTGCATTAAGATGGTTTGTAAGCTTGGATCGTTCCAAAATGAAGAATTGGGAGGACATATGCAATGCTTTTAACATGCAGTACCATTATAATATCGAAGTGGATGTTACCCGGAGGGAGCTGGAAACCATTAAACAAAAGAACAATGAGCCCTTCTCCTCGTTCCTTTCGAGGTGGAGAGCCAAAGCTGCTCAAATGATCAACCGACCCTCTGAACAGGAACAAGTTGACATAATAATCAAGAATTTACTGCCCGTCTACCAGTCACAACTTCAAACACAGTACTTGCCTACGTTCCAATCACTCATTGTGACTGCAACTAAGGTGGAAGACTTAATCCAGTTGGGTCAGCTCAAAGAAGACTCATACAAGAAGCAGAATCATGCTGGACTTTGAAAAACCGTCTACAAGACCTGGTTGACAATGGGTTCATCATCCCCAAGAGCAAGCTGAATATCAACCAATCCCTTGCCTAACCATGGGATTAATGCAAAAAAAATTGCTGAACGAGAATCGTTCGATCCTTTCGAACTTTTTCTTAGAAATGAATGAAGTTTGTGTCTGAGAAGGTTGAGATCAAGCCTCCAAAAGAACAGAGGAATTATTCAAAACCAACAACAACATGTCTGATTGATTGAAGCATCGAGAAAAACAAAGTCACTACAATCCTAGTCCATCACAGTCCACCTAAAGTCTATCTTTTAGGGTCTAGTTTTTTCTTTTCATTTTCATTTCCATTCAAGTTTTCATTTGTAAATCTAAGTGTCTTTTGTACACAAATTTTGTCTTATCAATAAAAAGGGATCAGTTTACATTCCAATCATGTTTATACTCTTTCCCTATCCTTTCCTGTAAAAGCACAAAAAAAAAATCGAAAAATAAAAAAAAATTGAAAAAAAAATGATGACAAAAAAGATAATAAAAATTGGCAAAGAAAAATGCATTCATCCTTTCATTTGCTCTGCATCAATCAAAGCTGGGGGCATCCTAAGAAGCACCATCAAAGGGGAAGTTTTGAAGGGTAATCATGGAAAGGATTCAGCAAAGGGTACGCAAGACTTCAAACAGTACCGAGGCAAAGCCGATTGAAGCGGTTAGGGCCAGAATGGTTTCTCCGAAAACCCAGGAATGGAAGATGCTCCGACAGAGAGGTGTCTGAATTTTGAGCTTAAAAGCGACAGAATAAAGAAGTTATGTTTGGAATTGGGTTGGGTCTGCACGAAGTCGCAATGCTATCCATACATCTCAGAATCAAGTTGCCTCAAAATTCTTTATGGAGAGGCTGCTTCTAAGCAAGCAAAAGGAAAAACGGGACAAAAGGAACCCCTAGTCAAAAGGAAGCAAACAAAGTAAAAGAAAAAAATGGGTCAAAAGGAACTTCTGCATAAAAGAAAGAAATCAAGGACAAAGCTACAGGAAATCAAGTTGTCAAAAACGGGTCAACTGCTAGCTCTCCGTTAAATTCAAGCCCATCAAGGGTAGATGACAAATCATTTCAGCCATAAGGACAAAGACCAAGCGGCTGCTCATATTT
The DNA here is from genome assembly GCF_041381405.1 of Jatropha curcas. Taxonomy (NCBI): domain Eukaryota; kingdom Viridiplantae; phylum Streptophyta; class Magnoliopsida; order Malpighiales; family Euphorbiaceae; genus Jatropha; species Jatropha curcas. Next base: position 15,173,188 of record NC_143154.1, on the reverse strand, counting down.
AAAAAAAAAAAAAGAGCAAGTTAAAAGAAGCAGTCATTTCCACAAATTGGATGACAACAAACACCTTGAAAATCAAGCGCCAGGCATGGCACGAGTACAAGTGTCCTTATAAACAAGGATCATTTCTCAAAACAAGGAAAAGTAAGAGTCTCCTCAAAATTCCTTATGGAGAGGAGAACCATTGAGGAAATAAGTTTCAAATTCAGAAGAAGATAAAGTTCAAGAAAAGGAATCAAATTAACCTCAAGAATTCAAACATGGCAAAGCCACAAACTCAAAACATAAAAGCTTCTTCAACACTCAAGCCACTCAAGTTACCACCACAATGTGGGTATTCAAAACTCTTTGTGATGAATACAAGTCATATTTCAGTCAACCAGTGGTAAAACCACTACAACAACAAAGTCAGATTCGCCTAGGGTCATCACTATCATATGAGCTCGAGTCAATAAGTTGATTCAACATCATCAAAGTCGGGAATGAATCCCGTAAAGACATCAAGTCGGGAAGGAATCCCGCAAAGACATCAAGCCGGGAAGGAATCCCGCGAAGAAATCAAGTCAGAAATGAATTCTGCATCAACATCAAGTCGGGAAGGAATCCCGCAAAGACATCAAGTCGGGAAGGAATCCCGTAAAGACAGCAAGCTAGGAAGAAATCCCGCGAAGAAAATCAAGGCAGTAATGAATTCTGCATCAACATCAAGTCGGGAAGGAATCCCGCAAAGACATCCAGTCGGGAAGGAATCCCGCAAAGACATCAAGTCGGGAAGAAATCCCGCGAAGAAATCAAGTCAGAAATGAATTCTGCATCAACATCAAGTCGGGAAGGAATCCCTCAAAGACATCAAGCCGGGAAGGAATCCCACAAAGACATCAAGCCGGGAAGAAATCCCGCGAAGAAATCAAATCAGAAATGAATTCTGTATTAATATCAAGTCGGGAAGGAATCCCGAAGAAATCAAATCGGAAATGAATTCCACAATCAGCATTAAGGCGAAATTGAATTTTGCCCCAACAGCAAGTCGGAAATAAATTTCGCACCAAGTCGGAAATAAATTTCGCACCAAGACGGAAAGGAATTCCGCGCTAACATCAAGTCGGAGATGAATTCCGCACCAGCCGAGCACGAAGTTCGCATCCAGAAGGAACTACGAAAGACCTGATTCTCCCCATCCCCCGAAGAATTCTTGGAGATACGTAGGCAGCCGCAAAGGCGCGGTCACAAACATAAGTTTGCATCATAAAAAGCATTTTCTCTTTGCCAATATAAAAAAATAAAAAAAATAAAAAAAAGAGAAGAAAAGAAAAATAAAAAGCTGGAGTTGAAAACCCGAAGGGGTGGCTTCACGCAAGAATTGAGCCCGCTAGGCTGAAAACCCGAAAGGGCGGTCTAGGCAAAAGTTAGGGCAAAGAGCCTGCTAGAGTCGAAAACCCGAAAGGGCGGCTACTAGGCAAAAGTTAAGGCAAACAAAAAAAAAAGTGCTTTCATGAATTCTTTCAGAGAGTCCATTTTTGTAGGATAAACAGCAAAGTATGTCCTTAAGAAAAAAATCCCTTTCAAAGGTCTCCTTGGGAGTATATAAATCATTTTTTCCAGGAATCACTGAATTCCTTCGAGTCAAAATTCACTACAAGAAAAATTTGAGTCTCTAAATCGAGTCTCTAAAATCAAGTCTCCATCACCAGTGGTCATTCCACAACGAGTCACAAAAATCGAGTCATTCTCAAAAAAAAGGTTCGTTTTGAAAGTGTCATGCTTTGAGTCATTCCTCAAAAAAAAAAAGAGAGAAAGGAAAATGTCAATTCAATCCCCGGGGTTTCCAAAACAACCCTAAAAAAAAAAATAATTCAAACATAATCGTTGAGAGGTAATTCTTTAATACCTTATCTCCACTCGGACCATCGTTTCTTCGATCCTTTCAGACGAGCGATGTCATCCACATTGTTCGTTTCCTCGAGTCATATAAGTTGCTTTGTTCTCTTTGATTCCTCAATCGATTGGACAAATACAATGCCAATGTCTTGAAGTATTCCATGGTCAGCACCATTCTAGGGTAAGAAGTGATAAGAACCTTCACCATTCTCCCATCACAGAAGTAATCACGGAATTTTTTAGTCTTTCATTAAGAAGAAATTCTATTTCAGCTAATAAGGGCATCAATTCTCTCAAGCAGGGGGCAAAATCCTCCAAGTCGGATTCAGGGGCAAGTGTTAAAAAAAAAAAAAAACATACACAACCCAGGGTGGAACCCAACCATCATCAATCTCTTTTACACAAACCCAGGGTAGAACCCGGTTAATGGTTAACCTTTTCTTTCACAATAAAACCTAGGGTGAAACCCTAACCAATAACCAACCATTTTTCATCCAAAACCAAGCCATTGGATCATCTCGACTTTAGGTAGACCCTTGGTTCTCAAAGAAAAAAAAAACAAAAATAAAACAAATCTCTTTTGAAGCCCTCATTAAGAGGCAAACCATCTTTTGAAGCCCTCATTAAGAGGCAAAACATCTTTTGAAGCCCTCATTAAGAGGCAAAACATCTTTTCAAGTCCTCTAAGAGGCAAAATCTTTTTTTTCAAGCCCTCATTAAGAGGCGAAATCTCTTTTCAAGCCCTCATTAAGAGGCAAAACATCTTTTCAAGTCCTCTAAGAGGCAAAATCTCTTTTGAAGCCCTCATTAAGAGGCAAAACATCTTTTCAAGTCCTCTAAGAGGCAAAAACATCTTTAAGTTACAAACATAAATCCATGCATTTGATCATTTCAAAGAAAAAAAAACCACGGCGGGGTTTCCTCCTCTGCCCATCCTCAAAATTTGCTCCTTCAGATAGCCACTGGCTCCCATAAATCATTTTTTATGGTTGCCGGTGGGGGGCAACTGTGAATACTCAAATTTTGGGGCTCAAAAAGCCAGTTTTCCCGGACTGTAAACAGTTCGATCGGACCAGAGGCCATTTTGGAAATTTACCGGAAGTATGACAATATGGTACTTAAAACGTCCGGGACGTCGCAGGGATCGCAAAACTGGCCCCGGAATATTTTTTGGACGTACGGAGCTCCCGAAAAAGACTCCGGAGCGTAAAACTAGAAAGTGCGCCGGCCGCTGCGGCGGCGGTGGCCCCCCCATTCACGGCGGCGGTAGCCGCCGGCGACAGCAGCTGCGGCCGCCCTCACCGATGGCTACGGTCGCCCTCACTGGCGGCGGCCCAGGCCGCCGAGCTCTGGCAGCCGAGCCGCCGAGATTCAGCGGCTCGGCCGCTGAACCCCGGCGGCCAGCCGCCAAAACAGTCCGTTTTTCGCCTATAAATAGTGGCCCCGGGCCTTCTGTTTTGGACACTCAGTCTGTGTTGACGGACGCTCCTTCTCCCTTACGCTCCTTGCGATTCTTTACTGCTTTTCTGCATTTTTTTTAGCTTTATTATTTTCTTGCTTTGTTATTTGCTCATTAAAATCAAATTAATTAATATTACCTTAACGAGGAGCTTAACCTGGAGTTAAGAAGCGGTCGACGATTAAATCAGGTACATGAACTAGACTCTGCCTATTTAATTTTAGCACTTCATGCATACTTCTCTTCTACTCCTAATAATTCTACAATTGCATAAAAGCATTCACGTCAATCATTAGGCAAATAAACTGCCTCAATTAAATAAATTTAGGCTAAACGCCCGGTTAATCAATAATCGTGGTGATAAGCTTAAATCCGACAATATTGGCTTAAAATACCTAGTTAATTAATAACTACGGTGTATTTGCCTATTTCGAACAGTTCGGTTAAAAGTCCAATTAATCAATAATTGTGGCTAAGGACCTTAATAAATCACGTTTTTTTGGCAACATATTGCCTACAGTTTGATCAATCACATTGTTGGCAACAAATTGCCAATGGTTTAATCAATCGCTTTTGGCAAACAAATTGCCTATAAGTAAGATTAACCATTTTTTAGCGACAAATCGCTTAAATCACAATTTTTGGCTAAAAGCCTTCAAACAATTGCTTTTGGCAAATAAATTGCCTTAAGTCAATCAATTTTGGCGACAATCGCCTAAAATCAATCATTTTGGCAATCAAATTGCCTAAATCACTCTTTTTGGCTAAAAGCCTTAAAATCAACCATTTTGGCGACAATCGCCTAAAATCAATCATTTTGGCAATCAAATTGCCTAAATCACTCTTTTTTGGCTAAAAGCCTTAAAATCAATCATTTTGGCGACAATCGCCTAAAATCAATCATTTTGGCAATCAAATTGCCTAAATCACTCTTTTTGGCTAAAAGCCTTAAAATCAATCATTTTAGGCGACAATCGCCTAAAATCAATCATTTTGGCGATCAAATTGCCTAAATCAATCTGTTTGGCTAGAAGCCTTAAATCAGTCAATTTTTGGCAATAAAATTGCCAATCAACATTTTGGCAACAAACGCCAAATCAAATCAATCAATTTTCAGGCAAAATGCCTAAACAAAATGCACAAAGCATACACACACTCATGCCTTAAGCATGCCCATTCAAAGCCCTTCAAAGAAGGCCTATCGAACTACGTTGACTTTGATCTTCCATTCAAACGGAAGTACGTAGGCATGTTTGGGATTTAACCCCGAGCGGCAAGTTGAAAATCATCGAAATAACATAAACATTTTTCATTGGTCCAATTACATCATTCACCCTACAAAGCATTCATTCATAGGTTAGTTCATCAGCATGACATAGTCTCGGGATCCATCTCGGGTTCGTAGACCATACTTTAAGTTTGGGTTAATTAATCTAGTAATTAGGTTAATTAAGATTGGAGTCACTTCGGGTTTTTTTCCTAGTTTACCCTAAAATAATTAAACAAGGTGGCGACTCACACATCACGTGCATTTCTGTCCTTAGTCATATGCATTCATATGCTATGATGTTTGGGGAGGGGTTCACAACATCAGACAGCTCCCGGTCATTAAGGAAGCTCCGCCAGTACTCGAGATCCTCGCCACTGGCGTAAGTATGATGACAGTGGGCCAGATAGCGGGGAATCCTCCTGGACTCAACAGGAGAGTCACCGCTCGGACCGCCCGGATAGATGCAGTACTCGTAGGACCACACCTGTAACAGAGACAGAAAAATAACATCAGTTAGTTGAGCAGTTGAGAATGGCGGATGAAAGAAGAAAAGAAAAAAGTTAAGAGTGAAAGTGTGTTACCTCCAAAGGCCGGATGAACAGCCAGTTCGACTCACCGCTACCACGGGTCCAGACATCCAGACCGTGATAGAGATGAGCCAAACCAAGTGTGGCCCAGTCGAAGGACTCAACCTGGCTCAGATCCCGAAGACATGCCAGCACTGCAGGGTCTCCCTTATTTTATGAGGTGCATAGTAGTTGGGAGGAAATGATATAGAACAAGAAGGACCGAGCAGCCTGGTCCCTCTCCTCTCGAGTGTACGCAGGAGCAGCAGGTCGGACATCCTCCGGCAACTCCAACCGGGTCCTGATCCTCTCGGCCCAGAACCGAAAGACCGTCTCGTAAGACATGCACCCCTGTACGGTGTACCGGGTCTATGTGGTAACACCGAGCAAGGAACGGACTAACTGGGCCCCGAGAGCGGCCGTCTGATACTGAGCATCCAGTGGGGGGGCCGGACCAGTGAAGCGCAGGCCAGTAATCGCCGCATAATCCACGGGTGTGAGGGTCATCTCTCCAAACCCGAACACGAAAGTGTGCGTGCAGTCGTTCCACCGCTCCATCAATGCATATCGCATAGCGGGCGGGAAACGAGGCTGCGTGCGGCGCAATCCGGCGGCGTAATCTCCGAATCCTGCAGTGACGACCCGAGCTCGCATAGGAGGGTCCAATAAGTCCCAGAAAGCGGAAGCATTAGTGGCCGAACCACCCGAACGGGCCTTGCCCAGATTAACCTGTAAGAAAGTTCCAATTTCGAATGAATATAAGACTAATAATTGTTCATTTTCTTCTATGGCAGGAAAAATAAAAATTCGAGCTTTGGTTTGAACCATAGCTGCATCACGCAACTCCAAAGTCGCGTCACGTGTCTACAGAGTCGCGCCACGCAGCTTTACACCAGTTGCGCATTCAGAAGCACAGCTGCGTAGCGCACTTCAGTACTCATGCCATGCCACCCCACAGCTGCGCCACGCAACTGTTCAAAATATGTGGCTCCAAGGACAGATGCGTCACGTAACCACGAGGCCGCGCCACGCATCTCGCTAGCCGCTTCACGCAACTGTTCAAGGCCCTCATTCATTGACGAACAGTCGCGTCACGCAACTGTTCTTCCTAAGAACAGCTGCGTGACGCAACTGTCGAAGGTATGTAGTGTTTCAATTTTGACCTAATTTCACAACGTTTGTGTTGTTTTCATGCAATTTTCAGGGCAAAATCAAGTCGCCTACGAGTACTAACAAGAAAGTATCATCAAATCAAGGCCTAACACAGTTAAAAGGGGTCAATTCTAAGGTTCAAGGCAGGCTAGGGTTTCTGGCGCCTCGAACAGTCGCGTCATGCAACTGTCCATGCAAGAACAGCTGCGTCACGCAACTGTTCATGGAAGAACACCCGCGCCACGCAACTCCTACCTGCGTGACGCGACTGTTGACGCAGGCACAAACACAAAAAAGCAGTTTATCTACTCCAGCTACAGATCAAAAGCAGTAAAAACAACAAAATTAAGGAAATTTTTACTTACCTCGGATCGAAAGCCGCGCATCTGACTCGTCTCGTACCGGACTGGAAACTCCGTACCCGGCAACGGAGGAAGCTGGCTCCGTACCCGGTCAGCGGATTCTGGCTCACCGGCACCGGCACCGGCTCACCGTCGAACGTAGGGATATCGGGTAGGGCCCCGAGGGTCTCCATCTCCCGAGTGTAGGCGGAGGCAGGAATTTCAGGAAGCTGAGACATCTTTTTCAGTTGAAAGTTCAGAGAATTTTCAATCGCTTAGGGTTTGTGAATAAGTGAAAATGAATCGGTTATGAAGGAAATTACTTATAGTAAATATCTGGGCCCAAGCCCATTTCTTCAAGCAAAGGGCCCAAGCCCATTCTTCCGAGCCTAAAAGGATCGATGGGCCCATCATCTTTTTTCAATGCCCAATAAGCCTGCGCGGTCCGTTCCAAAAGCCCGTAACGGTCCACTTGGGCAATTTGATGTCGATGTGCGGCCCGTACACTTCAGCGACTTTTGTCTACTCACCACACAGGGGGCAGGAACATCAAACGGCCAGATTACCCTCAGGTAAGTTTTCTTTCAAACCACTATATCATAAAAGGTATACTTGAAAATACAGATAACAAATTCTCTGTTAAAATTTTTGCAAATTTTTCATAAGAAATGCATGGGAACATAGGATGTTCCAATATTTTTCTAACAGAAGGCAAAGTCTGTTCGTACACGGACATTACTCTTTTTCTTCTGGTGAACAATTTTTCAGGCCAACTAGTGATGGTTTTTCGAAGCCGATAGGTCCTTCTGATTAGTGATGGTGCATTGCGAAGCTAATCAGAACAATTTCAATTTCCGATCAGTGATGATGTATTGCGAAGCTGTTCGGGATTTCTTCCCCAGTCAATGATGTTGAGTTGCGAAGTTGACCTGGGTCAAATCAACATTTCTCGAGCCGATCAAACCGAGCCTCGAGGATACCTTTTCAAAATCGACTGGAGCCGACAAAGCCGACCAAACCGAGCTGAGGAGGTGGCCAGGTCAAAGCCTTTCGAGCCGATCAAACCGAGCTTCGAAGACTTTGTTACCAAATCAACAATTTTCGAGTCGATCAAACCAAGCTTTGAGGATGTCTCTTTAGATTCCGTGGAAACCGACGAAGCCGATCAAACCGAGCTAAGAAGGTGACCAAATCTTCAAAACCCTTCAGGCCGATCAAACTGAGCCCCGAAGGTGTCTTCCAAGCCGATTAAACCGAGCTTTGAATTCATTCACATGTTGGATGGAAACCGACGAAGCCGATCAAACCGAGCTTCGGGAGTGATTGCCTGATAGAAGGCGCATCAATGAACCACTTTAACATTAATTGTTTATACAATTAATGATAAAATGGGGTGGCAAACTATTGACGCGTGATTTTATGCCTCCACCTGACCCGATGATGATATGAGGACAAAGGATAAGGTTTCACAATAAACCAGAAGTGTTTGAACCAAAAATTGAATCAAACCGCCCAAAGGAGCCTGACCTGTATTAGGGCTGCGTCACGCAGCTAGTACCTGCGTGACGGCACTCTTAGCTGCGTCACGCAGCTCTAACAGGACTGACACCTCTGGCGCGAGCCCGTGCAACGGCCTGCACTGTTTGTATGGATACGCGGCAACTGTACGAAAAGTAAGTCGCTTCACGCAAGTTTACAGGTGCGTCACGCAGCTTCTACCCGCGTGACGCGATTGCTCTGTTGCTCTAGCCATATAAATACAACATTTTTACATCAAAAACGGACTTTTGCACTTTTGACACTTTCCTCTCATTTTCCTCTAAGAAATACAACTTTCTAAGTTTAGGTATCTAAAAAACGACTAAAGCTCTTTCTCAAGAACTCCACTGAGTAAACTTGAGGTAGATCAAGTCATAGATATTTAGATTTAAGATCAAAGAAAAATAATACAAAAAGATAAAAAGGAGGAAAAGAGAGGAAAACAATTTTATTTTCGTGAAAGAACTTGGTGATTGCGCTCCTGGGATTGTGAAACATTATCTCTAAATCAATATCAGCGTATGCAATCCTCAAATCTGAGGGCTAGGTAACGATTCTAACTTTTCTTTTTTTTTCGTTTCTAGTATCTTATCTCTTAAAATCTCATTTTCACATTGTTTGGTTGAATTGTTATTGATAAAACGCAAGTTTGCCCATTGTTGAACTCTTTTGGGTTGGTTTTAATCATTATAAACAAAAAGAATACGTAAAAAAGGAAGGTTTGAAAGGTAGTTGCGGACTAGAGTAGCCGCGTCACGCAGCTACTACCTGCGTGACGCGACTGTTCGTGTCCAAAATCCTTTATTTTGGGTTAGACCACCTGCGTGACGCAGCTATTCGCGTACTCAGTTTTTTATTTTGTTTTTATACTCTGTTTAGTGTTTCACTATAAATAAATAATCAATATGTCTGAGTGTTTTGAATAAACTATGAACAGCTGCGTGACGCGACTGTTCTAGTCTACAGAATCATAACTAGAGTTTCGTCACGCGACTGTTCTTCATAGAGCAGCTACGTGACGCAACTGTTACGAGTTCCAGAATAAGAGACAAGAGTTGCGTCACGCGCCTATTCTTCGTAGGACAGCTGCGTGACGCGATTGTCTCCCAGTTTCAATTTACTTTTGTTATTTTATTTTAACTCCATGTCATTAAGTAGATTTTAATCCTAATCCAGGAAATGATCAATCATGGGCAGATTAAGTTTTAATCAAGCAAAGTCAACTAATTATTGATGATTATGAGATTTTTAAGATTTTATTTCTTATCGTTTATTATTAATTACATTATTAAACTCGGTTTGTGGCCCTCCTTTAACCATAAGGCAAGAGCGGGTCTTTTACTCTATTTGACATGTATTATGGATGGATGATGGATGTGATGATTTATTTGTGATGAATGCAATAAATGAACCTAATTGGGACTGTTAATTAATTTTCCACATAGGAACTCGGTTCGATTTATTCGGGTTGGGTTTAAATAAATGGCTTTTCTAAATAAAATAAATTGAATTAGAAATCGTAGGTTAAAAGAGGCCGGTCTTCCAGGCGTCGGCTTCCAACGGGCCGATGTACCTAACTCCCTTACCTAGAATCGTACTCGGTACGCCTGACCAGTTTTCTTTCAAATAAAAGGCCTTGAATAAAATGGGTTAAAATGGAGTCACTTTTATAAAATTAAAAAATGGAAACGGTCCCATTACCGAAAAAATGGGTGGCGACTTAAAATGTTTTATAAGACCGACTTATCGGCACCGTATATCTAAAAAGGGCTTTTGTCACCATTTTTCCAAAATAAACACACATCAAAACTTTTAAAGCCTGATTTTCTCCGGGGGAAAACATCGCCAAGCTCTTTGCAAGGCTTTGAGTCAACTTTAAACATCGGTGGAGATTAGTCCTGAAGTGCTGGTATCCACCCTCACCCAATCATCAAAGATGCAAAGCATCGGGTTTTCCGATGATGACTTGCCCAAACAAGGAAGCAGTCACAATGATGCACTCTATGTTACTGTTTAGACCAGAGAAAAGACTGTGCCCATGGTTCTCGTTGACAATGGGTCAGCATTGAATGTCTGCCCACTAAGGGTAGCTAGCTGTCTGGGATTGGAGGAAGCAGATTTCAGTCCATCAGACCAGATAGTCAAAGCCTATGACAGCACCCGGAGGGAAGTGTTGGGGGTTGCTATGTTGAAGTTAGCAATTGGGCCAGCTGTGATGGAGGTCCCGTTCCAAGTAATTGATATGCCTATCAGTTTCAACCTACTTCTGGGTCGACCATGGATACATCATACTAAGGCAGTACCCTCTTCCCTGCACCAAAAGGTCAAGTTTCCTTATGAGGGCAAAGTTATCACTATTCAGGGGGATGACAATAGCCAACTGAAGAAGACAAAGGGTCAGCCTCTCTTTGATGTAAACCAGGAGAATGCCAACCTGCCCCTCTCGGGATTTCAATATGACACTGTGCAGTTCATAGAAGGAAAGACTGCAAACTCTCGAATTCTCTTTGATTTCAGGACGGTGCAAATAAACTGCATAGTGCCTTTGATGTTGAAAATGTCCTACCTGTCGGGAATGATTATGGCAAAGTCCGGAAAGACATACCCCGCACTGCAAGCTTGGGAATGTCCAGTGAACCAAGGGACCTTTGGGCTAGGTTATGAGCCCACTGATGAAGACCTTGCTGAAAGGACCAGGAGAAGAAAGAAGGAGAGTACACAGATGCGGCCTTACCTTTTCGCTTTGAATGGTCATTTCTGCAAATCGGGAGAAACAGTTCCTTACTGTGGCTTCCAGGAACCATTCTATTTCTCGACAGCTAAGAAAATGCTGCCCGAGCTGGAAATATTTGCTAATACCTGGGACAACAAGCCAGAAGTAATAACTGAACTAGAAGTGGAAGACTTCATGCAGCCCAGTCTCTTTGACGAGGTTGCGGTCATTTCAGGAAATGATGAGAACCAAGACCTGCTGAGCCTGATCAAACCGTACAAAGGGCCTCTCACCAACTAGTACGCCGAGGAGGAGCACGCTGCTGATAAACCCCCTCTCGAGTCAAACCTAGAGTCAAAGTCTGTAATCAAGTCCTATACTGAGTCTCAGTCTGACCCCGAGTCTGAAATCGAGTCAGAGTCCAGTTCTAGTTCTGAGTCGTCTGTGTCGGATTTAGAAAATCCAAACTTCAAATTTGATGTAATTTTTGAGGACGATTCCGTCCTAATCAATAAGAGCTTGCAAATTATTGGCTACCCCGCGTGTCTATCTTTCCAAGCATTTCCAAGCAAAAATAATGAAAATCAAATAAACGAAATAAGAAATGAAAAAGAAAAAATAATAATTGGCAAAGAAGAAAATGAACATACATACATTGCATCTGACTGTGTGAATAGGGAACAGGTCATTGAATGCTTGAAGAAGTTTGCCGATTGCTTCATGTGGAAGGCAAGTGACATCACGGGAATTGACCCGACAATAGCGGTGCACAAGATTCCAGTATACCCTGAGGCTAAGCCGGTAAAACAGAAGCTAAGAAGGCTGAAAACAGAATGGTCCTTGAAATCAAGGAGGAAGTAGCCAAGCAATTGGAGAATAAGTTCATAGAGCCCATTGCCTACCCGACATGGTTAGCGAATATTGTGCCGGTGCCGAAGAAAGATGGCAAAGTCAGAATGTGTGTGGATTACCGGGATTTGAATAAAGCATGTCCGAAGGACGACTTCCCCCTGCCGCATATTGACCTATTGGTGGACCGAATGGCTGGACACGAGATGGTCTCCTTGACCGATCTCGCTGTCGGATACAATCAAAAAATGATGCATTTGCCAGACAAAGAGAAAACGGCATTCATCACGGAGTGGGGAACCTACTGCTACAGGGTTATGCCTTTTGGGCTCAAAATAGCCGGGGCAACCTATCAAAGAATGGCGACGACCATCTTCCACAACATCATTCACAAAGAAGTAGAAGTGTATGTGGACGATATGGTTGTTAAATCTAAAACAGCTAAAGAACATACAACAGCACTTGAGAAGTTCTTCCTTAGACTTTGAAAGTACAATTTAAAGCTCAACTCGGTGAAATGTCTATTTGGAGCTACATCCGGATTATTTCTGGGGCATATGGTCAGTCGAAAGGGCATAGAGATTGACCCTTCAAAAGCCAAAGCCATTCTGGAAATGCCAGCACCGAAGACAGAAAAAGAAGTTCTGGGTTTCCTGGGAAGGCTACAGTACATCAGCCGGTTCATTAATCAATTAGTCGATACTTGTGGTCCGATCTTCAAATTACTCAGGAAAGGGGTATCCGTCAAATGGAATGAGGATTGTCAGAAAGCTTTTGATCGAGTCAAGCAATATTTGTTATCCCACCAGTCTTACAGCCACCAAGGCCAGGAAAACCTTTGCTATTGTACCTATCAGTGACAGAAGAAGCGATGGGTGCAATGCTAGCTCAACAAGCAGAAGACACCAGGGTAGAAAATGTCGTGTACTACCTCAGCAAAAGGATGCTAGACTACGAGCTAAAATACAATAAGATAGAGAAGTTGTGTCTGGCTCTAGTTTGGGTTTGTACAAAGCTGCAGCACTACCTCTCGTCCTACACCACATACGTTATTTCTGAATCGAACCCCTTGAAATTCCTTATGGAGAGGCTGGTTCTTGACAGTAAGATGGCTAAGTGGGTGTCGGTGCTCGCAGCCTATGATTTAAAATTTGTACAACGGAAGGCAGTGAAAGGCAGAGCCTTGGCTGATCAATTAGCAGAATTATCGGTCGAAGACCAAATGCCGGAGGTAGAATTTCCTAATGAAGACTTGTTGAGCTTGGAAAGTGAAGTCTAGGAAATGTACTTCGATGGAGCTTCAAACTACCATGGAAATGGGGTTGGAGTCGTATTCAAAACTCCTTACGGAGAATATGTCCCAATCGTAGTCAAATTAGATTTCGACTGCACCAACAATGAAGCCGAGTATGAAGCTTGCATAAAGGGGTTAGAAGCAGCCCTAGAAAAGGAAATAAAGGTCCTCAAGGTTTTCGGGGATTCCAATTTAATAGTCTCCCAAGCTTTGAGAAAATGGAAAATTAAGGAAGAGCGTTTGGTTCCTCACCTACAACGCTTGGACGAATTGGCTCATCAATTCAAGGATTTATCCTTCCACTACTTGCCACAAGCCAAAAATCAGTTTGCTGATGCTCTGGCTACCTTGGCCTCCATGGTTAATGTAGGGGGAGACCAATTCATTCGACCGCTGACAATTCGGCTATAGAAATAGCCAGCACATATCATGAATTTGTTGGATGACAAGCCCTGGTATTGGGATATACAGAATTATCTTCAGAATGAAGCCTACCCGGAGGGATCCGCCAAGACTGATCAACGGACATTGAGACAGTTAGCATCCGGATATTTCCTTACTGGGGGAGTTCTGTATAAAAGAAGTTGGAATGGCCTGCACCTAAGGTGCGTTGATGAGGGAGAAGCTCAAACCATCATGGATTCCTTACATAATGGGGAGTCTGGTCCACACATGCACGGGATAGCCTTGGCTCGGAAAATCGTGAACCTGGGTTATTACTGGTCGACCATGAATGCAGATTGCATGAGGCACGCGCAGAAGTGCCATGAGTGTCAAACTTTTGCTAAGCTGCAAAGACAGCCTCCGGTCAATTTGAATCCCATTGCTTCACCTTGGCCCTTCGCAACTTGGGGCATAGATGTGATCGGAAAGATCCACCCAAAGGCTTCCAATGGTCATCAATTCATCCTGGTTGCTGTGGATTATTTCACTAAGTGGATTGAGGCAGCCTCTTATTCGGTTTTGAATGCCAAGAAGGCAGCACAGTTCGTTCGTACTAACATCCTTTGTCGGTACGGAACGCCATTTGAAATCATCACTGATAATGGGTCCCACTTTCAGAGTCAATTTTCTGATTTGTTGAAAGAAAAGAGAATCCAACATCATAAGTCCTCACCCTATCGTCCATAAACAAATGGGGCTGTAGAGGCTGCAAATAAGGCTATAAAAGTCATTTTGCAGAAGACAGTTAGAAAGCACAAAGCTTGGCATGAACAGTTACCGAATGCCCTATGGGGATATAGGACTTCAATCAGAACGCCCACCGGAGCAACTCCGTATTCCTTAGTATATGGTATGGAAGCAATGTTGCCTATTGAGCTAGAAGTTCAGTCGGCGAGGATTATCCGCGAAAGCCAGATCAGCGAAGCAGATTGGGCTAAGAATTATCATTTGCAACTCTTGGGTATGGACGAAAAACGATTGCAAGCGATCCACCAAACTCAAGTTTACCAGAGAAGAATGGCACAGCATTTTAATAAGAAGGTCAAAGACCGAAAACTGGAAGAAGGTTGTTTGGTCCTGAAGGAAATTAGACAGCCAATCATAGACCCACGTGGGAAGTTTCATCCTCATTGGGCTGGACCCTATGTGTTGAAGAAAATATTGTCTGGCGGAGCCGTCATTTTGACTGATTTGGATGGTTTGGAATTCACGAATCCATGTAATTTAGATCAGTTAAAAAGATTTTTTGTATAATAAGCATTGCATAATGTAAAAAGAACTACATTAGACCTGATTCTCTTCGAAAAAAAAAGAAATTATGAATCGGAGGTATGTAGGCAGCCCTCATTGGGTACGATCTAAACATTAATGAGAAAATCATTTCATAATTCATTCTTCTTTGCCAAAAAAAAAAAAAAGAAAAAGAAAAGAAAAAAAAAAGAAAAAAAAAGGGGAAAAACCCGCTAAGTTGAAAACCCGAAAAGGGCGGCTTAGGCAAAAGTCGGGGCCCGCTAAGTTGAAAACCCGAAAGGGCGGCTTAGGCAAAAATTAGAGCTTGAATAAATAAAGTTGGAAAATGCTTGGAAAGCTTAAAAGTCAAATGACATTCCCAATTAAAGCAATAAAGTCAAGCAGTCCGAAGTCAAGCAGAAAGCAAAAGAGTCCAAGAA
Source organism: Jatropha curcas (assembly GCF_041381405.1). Classification (NCBI taxonomy): domain Eukaryota; kingdom Viridiplantae; phylum Streptophyta; class Magnoliopsida; order Malpighiales; family Euphorbiaceae; genus Jatropha; species Jatropha curcas. The sequence goes on along the minus strand of NC_143154.1, from coordinate 15,158,016 downwards.
AAATAAATAAATAATGAAGTCTAAGTCCAAGTCCAAAAAAAAAAAAACAAAACATACATCCAAAATCCAAAGTCAAAGTCCCAAATAAAAAGTCAAAAAAGTCAAAATAAGAGAAAAACAACAAAAGTCCAAAAGCCTATAAGAGTCTAGGTGTCCCGTCGCCTCCGTGGGGCAACATCCTCCAAGTCATCCCTAGCCGCTGAACTCTCTCCAACCTCGCCTTTCCGAGGAGCCAACACAATCTCCTCATCAGTCCCAACCTCATTTCAGCGTCAGCCTGAGCCCAACCTTCAAGTGCACTCAGCAGTGCGTTCCTCCTTGGCCTTTCAACCGGCCAGACAACGGCAATGAACCAGGTCCGATACTCAGGAGAAGTCTGGACACCGACAGGATTAGGTAAAGGCCTAACCATGTGATGGTCTCTAGCCCAAGCCCTAAGGACGGCTCGGGTAACACTCGGAGTGATGGCTGAATCAACTGAAGTGCCATCTACAATTGGGACAGTCTGGTCTATCCCCATCTGCCTCAAAACGCGCGAAGCGCAATACCAAGTACAGTGTGTAAGGCCTAAAAGGTAAACCCGAGTATGGCGAGAGCTAACCTGGATAAAGCAGGTGATGTCATACCAGGAAATGAACCACAGTACCTCGTTTGGACCCAACTCAATCAGCCATGAGGCCCATGCATCAGTAGACGGGTGTGTGATCAAGATCCTCCTTGTACGGTACTGGGCAGGGCTATAGGGCAAGAGAGTAGGAGCAGCAACCACTTGGAGGTGGTCCTTTAACCAAACCTGAGTAATGGATCCTTTCTATTACAAAGGAATGAACCAAAAGAAAGAAGAAAAAAATAAGAAAAAGGAAAAGGGGAAATACCTGGAGAATAGTCGGAGAGACCGTCCAGTCATCGAAGCCTAAAGCAGCTCTGTCAAGGCTCCTGATAGTCTCTGTCAGCACAATGCCGCCGATGCAACCCATATCCTCCATCTGTCGAATCATGGGGCAGAGTCGGAAATCCCCAAAGCCTGGGTCCTTGTTGAATAAGAAACCAGCTAATAAGCAGAAAACCAAAGCCCGCATTCTCAGCCTCACACGGTCTGGGTCGTCTGATTGAACCTCTGAAAATTCATCAATCAGGGGCAGCAGAATTGCTTTTTGGTTACCAACAATCATGGCCCTAGCTTGTGGCCGACTGAACTGAAACAGGCTTTCAAACGACCGAACATACCCAATTTTGACCTCATGCTTGACTAAAGGGGCATTAGTATCGCACCCTATAATAGCGCAGAATTCCTCAAAAAGAGGGAACATTTCTGGCCATCATGGCCCCGAACCGAAAAACGTGGGCCTCCGGGTCCCAAAATCTGATGCAGGCCTGTAAAAAATCTCAGTCTATAACTACTCCCCTAAGGGTAGCAATAGGAGATAGACCGTACCTCCCCAAATTGATCTTTTCTACCTTGGAGAGACTCTTAGTCCAATTGCGCATACTAATAAAACAGTAAAATTCAAAAAAATGACAAAAAAATGAAAAGTAAACTTACCTGGGCGTAGATACCAGTCACGGAAGCATGGGTGTCTGCGTCCGCTATAAGGTCGGTGTCTAGGGAAATTCCCAAAGACCCCAGAAAATCCTCATCGCTGCTGTGACCCGGAGAAGTCATGATGAGGAAGTTGAGAGAATTTGAGAGAGCTCTTTGATTTGGAGAGTTTAGAATGAATGTAGAAGTGAAACTTCAGCTATTTATAAGGAAATAGCCAAAAGGCGGGTCTTCGGAACGCGTCTGATTTTCGCCTTCAAAATTTGTTTTTCAGACAACCACCGATGCCCATAAATCATTTTTATGGTTGCCGGTGGGGGACAACTGTGAATACTCAAATTTTGAGGCTCAAAAAACCTATTTTCCCAGACTACAAACAGTCCGGCCGGACCCGAGGCCATTCGGAAAATTCACCGAAAGTATGCCAATATGGCACTTGAAACGTCCGGAAAATTGCGAGGATCGCAAAACTGGTCCCGGAATATTTATTGGAGGTACGGAACTCCCGAAAAAGCCTCCGGAACGAAAAACTAGAAAGTGGACAAGCCACGGCGGCGGCGTCCGCCGGCCACGGCGGGGGCGCCCGCCCTTCACGGTGGTAGCGGCCGCGGGAAACGGCGGCCGCCCTCGTCGGCGGCAGCGGCCGCCCTCCAGCCTGGGTTTTCCCTATAAATACAACCCCGGTGCGACTTTTTTACAGACTCAGTCTGTGTTGACGGACGCTCTCTTCTCCCCTACACTCCTTGCGGTTCTTTTACTGCTTTTCTGCATTTAGTGTAGGCTTTTATTATTCTACTGTTGTGATACTTGGTCACTTAATTGAATAAATTTTAATTAATATTCCCCAAACGAAGAGCTTAATCTGGAATTTTCAAGCTGAAGCTAAGAAGTGGCCGCCGTTTGACTCAGGTAATAACGAAACCCTGTCTATTTAATTTCAGCGTTCTGTGCATATTCTCTTCTACTCCAATTCTGAATTAAACTTCTGCATAAATGCATTCACGTCATCAATTTGGCAAATAAATTGCCTCAATTAAATATGATTAAGCTTAAATGCCCGGTTAATTAATAATTGTGGTGTTAAAGCCTAAATCTGAACATACTGGCTAAAAAGCCTAGTTAATTAATAACTACAGTGTAATTGCCTTTATTTCGAACAAGTTCGGCTAAAAGTCCAATTAATCAATAATTGTGGCTAAAAGCCTTAATCAATCACGTTTTTTGGCAACAAATTGCCTACAATTTAATCAATCACATTTTGGCAACAAATTGCCTAAATTACACATCAATTTTTGGCAAAATGCCTTGAATTAATCAATCTTTTTGGCTAAAAGCCTTAAATCAATCATTTTGGCGACAATCGCCTAAGCAACACTTTTGGCAAATAAATTGCCTAAATCGACCCATTTTGGCTAAAAGCCTTCAAATAATCAATTTTGGCGACAATCGCCTAAATCACATCAACTTTTGGCAACAAATTGCCTAAATCAATCTTTTGGCTAAAAGCCTTAAATCAACATTTTTGGCAACAAATGCCTAAAACATCAAATCAATCAATTCTTTGGCAAAATGCCTAAACAAAATTTACAAAGCATACACACACTCATGCATTAAGCATACCCATTCAAAACCCTTTAAAAAAGGCCTATCGAACTACGTCGACTTTGATCTTCCATTCAAACGGAAATACGTAGGCACGTTTGGGATTTAACCCCGAGCAGCAAGTCAAAATCACTTAAACATTTTCATTGGTCCGATTACATCATTTACCTTGCAAAGCATTCATTCATTGGTTAGTTCATCAACATGACATGGTCTCGGGATCCACCTCGGGTTCGTAGATTGTGCCTTAAACATTGGGATAATTAACCTAGTAATTAGGTTAATTAAAATTGGAGTCAACTTAGGGTTTTTTCCTAGTTTACCCTAAAATAATTAAACAAGGTGGCGACTCACACATTCACGTGCATTTCTGCCATTAGTCATATTCATTATATGCCTATTTTTGGGGGAGGGGTTCACACCGGTCTGTGAATAGTACCACCGGCCCAGAAGTTAGTATTATTTTTGGTCCGAAAAAATTACTAGTTATGTTTTATATTTTATTTAACATTTTTGGAGCATGTATGCATGGTTTTTATGGGTAGAAAGTAAGTAAGGAATATTTTTGGAGAATTTAGATACTTAGTGAATAGTGAATTATGGTGTTATATTAAGTAAGGAAATTTGAGCAATTATTTTTATGGAGGAAATTTGAGGAATTATTTTTATGGAATAAATTAGAGAGTTTTGTGGAGATAAATAATATTTTGAAGGAATTTAATTGGAGAATATTTGGAGAAAAGGACCAAAACACCCTCCAATTTGGAGAAAAGACCAAAATACCATCAATTATTGAGCAATAAAATTTTCCTTCTTCTTCTCCTTACACGTTTCCTCCTCCTCCTCCTCCTTCTTCTTCTTCTTCTTCTTCTTCTTCTTCTTCTTCTTCTTCTTCCTTTTCTTCAATTCTTACTTAGTAAATACATTAAATTCACCCATCCAACTTGATTTAAGTACTAAATCTTAGAGAGCGAAGCTAGAGAAGTCATTTTTTGTGACTAATTTCAAGGAATTTGGTGATTTTCCTACTTGGGTCAAGTAAGTGATTTTATGATAATCTCATTATTTTTGGGTTTAGAGTTGTCTTTTAGCATATACATGCTTAATCATGCTCCAATTACTTCTTTTATTTGTTTTCTTTGTTTGATTTTGAGTTTCTTACATGTAGAGGGTGGAGAGCCTTCTAACAAAGATAAGGGCAAGACCAAAGCTTGAGAAGCTTTGATTAAAGCTTGTTAAAGCTTGTTTTGAAGGTTAGTGTTCATAAACACACTTACCTTACTCAAATTTTTGATTTTGTGCCTTTATGCTATTATGTGGATATTTTGGGATTTTGTATGAAATGATTGATTTGTTGAATTTTGGTTGCAATTACATGCTCTTGGGTGATGTGTGATGAGTATTTATGTTGTGGTAGACATTTCTACCTTGTATCTTTGTTGTTCATGTTCCTTTCATGGCTAAAGTAAACTGAATTTGGGAAAAATGTGTTTTTGAGTGAGATTAAGGACCATTTTTCGATCCTTTCTATTTTCCATTTGTGTCTGAGTCCTTCATAAACGTTGTAGCTCTATCTCTTAGCTTTCCAACCCATGCTCTTGTGTCAAATTTGGAGATATATAACTCAACTTATGGCTGAAACACCCAAACTGACTCTGTTTGCGTTGGGCCACATGCATCACTAAATTGAGTACTCATTTTGACCAGTATAATGACACGATTAGGTTCTGAGTTCTTCATAAAAGTTGTTTCCCTGTGTCTTGAGACTTCTCTAGTTCTATATTGGTTTCATTTGAGTGTTTGGTTTAGTAGGAATTCAATAAACAATGGACTTGGTTCTGCTGAATCAGGTCTGGTCTGTCAGTCTGTGTTCCTAGCTTTGTTTTGTTATCTTCCATATTGATCTAGGCTGTGATCCCTTCATAACATTTGTAGAATTTTGTCTTAGCTTTCTAATGAGTCTAATTTCATTTAATTTGGAGACCCATGTCTCATGTTATGGGTTAAAAACACAGCAAAGGTCAATATTACTTTTATGCTGGAAATTTTCTATGTTAAGTCATTTTGTTTAAGTATGAGAATTTTTATGAATTACTTAAGTTTAAATTAAGTTTTTATTATGAGAAGACTAAAGAAAATGAATTTTATGAGAAATGTTTTTGGGCTCTAATATACTTGGTGTGGATTTGATGCATGATTTGATTTTATTATGTATGATGAGCATGCTCGGCATTTGATGCCATTATGATAAGAAGCTATGATCATATGCTAGGCACGTGGGTGTCTTATGTTAGGGCGAACGCGCTCTATATGTTATGAAAAGGTTGGCGACCTAAGGCCATTATGAATACGCTATGAAAACTTATCTGCTTCTTTTTCTCCTAAGTGTATGTGAGCCCTTGTAAAATATTTTTAAGGAAGTGAAATAAATGAGATCACATTATGTTAATAACTCGTAGTTTACCATAACTTATTTATGATATCAAATGACTTTCTAAAGCATGATGTGTTGGTGTACATATGTACTGCATGTTCAAATTTAATGATTTTATGTATATAAGTGATTTTTAAGTATGTTGTCATCACAACATTGGTTTGTTGTGTTTTATGAGCACCACTGAGTTTTATACTTAGCGCGTTGATTTTATCACGCGCAGGTTGGAGATTGTGCTTGCTGCTTAAAGACCTGAAGAGTAGCATCAGAGCTGAAGAGATATTTTTGTAGTGTATTAGTATTTTATGTTACAAAATTATGGCATGTATAAATATTACATTTTTGGAGATTGTAGTATTGAATGTATAACTGAATCATCTTGTTGTAAATTATTTTGGTGTATATATTGGGAGATATACTTAGAACTTATTTAATGGTTAGAATATTAGAAGTTGATATGTTTAAATGCATGTATTTAATTGGTGAAGATTAAAATGTTATTGAGGATATGAAATGATAGAAGTGTTATTGTGTTGTTATTGGAGTTTGATGGGGTTTGGAGTTTGGATTTGGGAGTGCTTTGTATTCATATGTTTGGCAACTTCTATTTTTAGGGGAAACTCTTGCAGTTTTTCTGTGGGACTCTCCCAAACCATTTTCAAAACAAAATATTCTTACTTGCTAAACTTATGAATACTAAGTCACTTCTAATTCATAATATGATTGTATGGTTTATATGTAGGTTAGGACGGTGCCTCCGGCACCGAATTTGGCATCCACCGTCGGGTCTTTCTGGATCGGGCGGTGGGTGTTACACTAGACCTGTGAAAGGCTTTTAGTGCAGGCCTAGTGAGCCAAGGAGGCTTCAAACCAAAGGGATGAAAACTTAAAATCTAGATTAAAGAAATGAGATTAGGTGGAAAGTGAGCCAGAGGAATATCGCGCCGCCCACTTAGAACACTCAAAAAGAGTGGAAGAGATGAGAAGAGAGTTAGAAAGCCAAAGCAATGTTTCAACTAAGGCTTTTAAAATGTACTTTGCAAGGAGCAAGAGTGAGATTGCGTGTTTTGAAGTGAAAATGACACTATTTATATATGAAAATGGACCGGGAGGGGACTGCATGTTTTTCGATGTGGGAAAATAAATTTTTGTGAGAAAAACAAAGCAATCGACCGGCCGTCGCAAGAGGTCGTTAGCCAGCATAGGCCGGTCAATTGACCCATATTTTGCAGTTGTCCACCCTAGTCTGGGCAGTCACAGACTTTCTGATTCTGGTTCAATTGATTCGAACGGATTTAAGCAGTCCGAGGCCCAAATGACCTTTGATTTAGGCCTATAAGGTATCGTTGGAAAGCTTTCGGATTCTAGTTGCCAATGGTGATAAGTTTGTGCGAATTCCAGCCTAAATAAAAAGTTATTTATGAGTCAAGACTGATAACTAGTGTTTTGGGCACTAATTTCGGTTCAACTGCTTCTGGTCTAGTTTTAAGGTTTTTCAAGGCTAGAATATATTTTCAAGGTGTGAAATGTTCACATCCTCAATCATTAACAATATCATATGAGCTAGTCAAATTACATGAGCAGTTTATAGATGCTTTTGAGGTCCCGATCCAAGCACCAGATCGAATCCACTAAACGATCAAAACATTCATTTGGATTAGGTTCATAGAATTATTTTGAGAGATACCACTTAAATTCATTTTGAGGTAACTTAATTAAAACCTTTAATTGACTCTAATTAGAAAAGTTCACTAATCGACAAAAACAAGAAAGATTTAGAGACTAGGTTTTCGGTTTAAATGACCAATTAATTGGCCTTATATTATGTTTACTTCAAATGAAAAAGAATTGAGATGAAGAGAGCGACATTTTATATTGAAGCAAATAAAATAAGGTGATAAATCAATGAAGAAAAGTGAAGTAAATAAAGTGAGAAAATGAAACAAAACAAGGGAGAATTTCCTCTTATGGGCGAGCATTCGGTTCGGCCAATTCAATTAATTCGATTAATTCGGCCAATTTGATTCAATAAATAAATGTTCGGTTAAAAGTTTGATTAAAGAAAATTTAATTTTCGGTGATTGGTTAAAGGTTCGGTTAAAAGTTAATTTAACCAAATTAATCAAATTAACTAATTCTCAAACTACGTCGTTTTGATTAAGTAGATAATAAAATTAATAATTAAAAATATTTTAGTTTTTATTTTGATTAACTAGTGATTAATAACTTTGGTTAATTTTTATTTCCATTAAAGTTGTTTAATATTAAATTTTTGTTAATTTTATTTTCTTTAACTTCGATTCAGTTAATGATCAAAATTAATTCAGCCAAAACGTTTCGATTAAATTGGTTAAAAAATTAGTTCGATTATGTCAAAAAAATTTCAATTAATTTATTTCAATTAAAAATATTAGTCAAATTGACCAAATTGGCCGAATGCTCACCCTTATTGCCTCTACCCCCTTGATGGGGATTTTAGGACAATCACACATCTTCCAATTAAAAAGTTAAATTATAAAAAATAAGAAAAAAAAAAGATTTTTGATGGATTAGTTCCACAACTCAAGTTTATAAAAAATAAGAAAAAAAAAGATTTCTAATGAATTTGTTCCGCAGCTCGAGTTTAGAGAGTTGACCTGCTTGCTTATCCAATGGAATGGGAATCAAGACCAAGTAGTTCTTTCCCTTTGCAAGTAGGGGTTGTTGATTTTAATTTGAGAAATGTTCGTTGAAGACCTTTGGATTTATCATATTTTGGGCTTCATGTGCCGTCTTCATTAAATAAAGGTTGACTTTGGCATTAGATCACCAATATTTTGGAAAAAGAAGGCCTTTTATGAATCCATTTTAGAGGAAGAGAATCAACATTAAATTATGAGCCATAGAGGACTTACATTTGCCTTTAGCATGGACCGTTTGGCTGACTAGAAGGTTGACCAGCTCAGCTCCTTTTTCTTAGGCATACAAGCAAGGTAATGTCCTTTGTATCTCGAAACTTCAGCTTGATTTAGATTTCAAGGAGAAATCTAAATTAATTAAGGTTTGGATGACCAAGGAGAGTTCAAAAGTCGGAGGAGGTTCTTTGTGATGGTTTGTATGAATTAAGGAGGCTCCAAACCAAATGTAGGAAAACCTAAAATTCTAAGTTTAAAAAAAAAAGATTATGGAAAAAGTGAGTTCAGAGGAATATCGCCCCCCACTTATAACACTCAAGAAGAGTGGAGGAGATGAGAAGAGAATTAGAAAGCCAAAGGAACATTTCAACTAAGACTTCTAGAATGTACTACGCAAGGAGTAAGAGTGAGACTTTGTGTGTTAAACTAAAAATTACACCATTGTTTGTTGGAAAATTAACCCGTGACAAAAAGGAAAATGAAAACTGATGCAAGATTATGTATCAAACCACCAGCCTGAAAGGGTTAGATCATCATAGGCTACCAATTGGATTCCCTCTTTAGGGCGATTAGGGTTTCTTGCCCTAGTTTGGTTTGGTTCAACTCAAACTTGACTAATTTGAGCAGTTCAAGTTCATTTGACCTTTGATTAGGCCCATGACATATCGTTGGAAGTCTCTCAAAGTCTACTGTTAATTGACAATAAGCTTTTTGAAAATTTTAACCTGAGAAAAGAGTTATGGCTAAATCAGTCTAATTTATCAGTCTATTTTACATTTATTTTGTTTCGCTCAGTTCAAGTCCAATTTGATTGATATTCGAAATCCACTTTAGATATTTGGGATGCAGAATTTAGATGTTCATACTACTATGTTTAAGGCTCATAAATCTCCTTTCAAACCTTTTCCTTTTAAATTCTCTCCTAATAACAAACCTCATATTCATTCTTTAACCATAGCTCATGTGCCTCCTTCTAGTACAACTAAAGCCAACCTTATTGAAGTTATGAAATTTTCCCAAAATTATTTCAAATGTTGTGATAGGTTTTATCTTAGCCATGTTTATAAACTCAAATAAATGTTAGCCATTGAAGCTTAGGAAAAGGAAATGAAAATGGAACAAGAAACAATGTGGATATGGCAGATGGAGACGTTGAGTATAGTACTATTTCTTTGAGTGCTATTTAGGGTAGTGTCTCTCCTTATACCTTGGGAATTAAAGGCAGTCTTAAAGGGTAGCCTATAGTGATTCTCATAGATAGTGGATGTACTTATAACAATACAGATGTTAAGCTAATGAGAATGTTACAACTCAAAGTAGTTAAAACATTTCATTTATATGTGAAGTTAAACAATGGTCAACAACTCATTAGTAGGATCAAATTTTAAGAGTTGGTTTAGGACAACATGCAAGGTTAGTCTTTTGTTTATAGCCTTAGGATTTTAGAGTTAGCTGAGTACCATATGTTTTATGGGTGAACTTGTTAAAGTAGTATACTCTTGTGACCTTCGATTTTATTAACCTCTATTGACTATTGTGAGGCATCGAAAACCTTTGAACTTCAGGGTATGACTGAGTTTAGTAACCTTCACCTCATTTCCAGCAAAAAAAATGCTTAAGAAACATTGTGGGTTGGTGATAAACTTGCTTTCTATTTCTTTTTCCCCTATTTTTGTGTCTTTTAATTCTTCAACCTAGAAAACTTACTGCCTTTAACAAAACTTTTAAATACTTGTTTTGATATCCTTTTTGAACTAACAGGTTTACCATCCTTTTAGGTCATATAATCATGTTATTCCTTTAATTCCTAATCCTAACCTATTAACTTGAGACCTTATATATATAATCCCTTGCAAAAGAATGAGATTGAAAAACAAGTTCAAGATATGTTGACCTCCAATATTATCCAACCAAGCCATAGTCCATTCGCTTCTCTTATTTTGTTAGTAAAAAATAAAGAGAATGCATGGAGATTCTATATGTACTATAGGCAACTTAATAACATCACATCCAAAGACAAATACCCCCTACCTGTAATTGATGACCTTTTAGATAAGTTAGTCCATGCTTATGCCTTAGTTCAAATCTTAGGGCTGGTTATCATCAGATCATTAGGATGATAGAGGCTAATACCTTTAAAAAAAAACTTTTAGAACTCATCATGGTCATTATGAATTTAAAGTCATGCCTTTTGTCTTGACCAATGCACCTATCATTGTAATGCCCCTAACTTTTAGGTCTTAAATAGTATTATATTATAGGTTCATGAATGATACCACTCGAGAGGAAAATGACATTTTATTAGACCCGAGAAGGATATCAATCATAATTAATATTTATAGAGTTCAATTAGACTTTATATATTTTGTCTTGATTAATTTAATTTAAGTTATGAATTTGTCATGATTAATTAATTAATTAATTTGGTGAACAATATCATAAGGATATAATTGGAGCTTCACAAGTGTAGAGATTGAGTTTATTGAAAATATATGAAAGTTATATGGTGTTTAGTCTAAATAGTAGCACTAGACTTAATGGTTAAGGATTTGACTAGTCAAAGATTTCTACACTTACAATTATCAAAATGCCATTACACATCCTAGAAAGGGTGAAAACTCCCCAAACTATTCAAATTTACCAAAATGTCATTCATGAATGGATTATGATACCACGGTTTAATCTCCACCATTATTGTTGAAAAAAGACCAAAATGCACCTAAAAGTTTTCTAAAATCTCCAAAATACCTTTAAGTGGTTACAATACCCTAAGACACTTAAACGACATTTTCTCTCTCCTTGTTCGACCATGGTCGAACCTCTCATCTCTCCCTCTCGCCCATTTTCTTTTCTCTTCTTCACACAAAAAATCATTAAAATACTTTGATGTAAAAGTTGATTCTAAGTATTTCTACTACCTATTCTCAAGTTTCTCTACATTCTGTGAATACCCAAATTTTGAGGCTCAGAAAGCCTGTTTTCCCGGACTGCAAACAGTCCGGCCGGACCGGAGGCTATTTCGGAAGTTCACCGAAAATATGTCAATATGGTACTTAAAACGTCCGGAATATCGCGAGGATCGCGGAACAGGTCCCGGAATATTTTTCGGAGGTCCGGAACTCCAAAAAGGCC